>NW_027462851.1:0-19333 GCF_050947455.1 Rhinoderma darwinii
TCACTGGGCACGGAGAAATAATAGTAGAAATAATAGTAGAAATAATAGTAGAAATAATGTGTAGAAATAATGCTAGAAATAATGCTAGAAATAATGGCAGAAATAATACTAGAAATAATGCTAGAAATAATGCTAGAAATAATACTAGAAATAATGCTAGAAATAATACTAGAAATAATGCTAGAAATAATGCTAGAAATAATGCTAGAAATAATGCTAGAAATAATGCTAGAAATAATGCTAGAAATAATGCTAGAAATAATGCTAGAAATAATGCTAGAAATAATACTAGAAATAATACTAGAAATAATACTAGAAATAATACTAGCAATAATACTAGAAATAATACTAGAAATAATGCTAGAAATAATACTAGAAATACTAGAAATAATGCTAGAAATACTGCTAGAAATACTGCTAGAAATAATACTAGAAATAATGCTAGAAATAATGCTAGAAATAATGCTAGAAATAATGCTAGAAATAATACTAGAAATAATGCTGGAAATAATACTAGAAATAATGCTAGAAATAATGCTAGAAATAATGCTAGAAATAATGCTAGAAATAATGCTAGAAATAATGCTAGAAATAATGCTAGAAATAATGCTAGAAATAATACTAGAAATAATACTAGAAATAATGTGTAGAAATAATGCTAGAAATAATAGTAGAAATAATGCTAGAAATAATGCTGGAAATAATGCTAGAAATAATGCTAGAAATAATGCTAGAAATAATACTAGAAATAATGCTAGAAATAATAGTAGAAATAATGCTAGAAATAATGCTGGAAATAATGCTAGAAATAATGCTAGAAATAATGCTAGAAATAATGCTAGAAATAATGCTAGAAATAATGCTAGAAATAATACTAGAAATAATAGTAGAAATAATGCTAGAAATAATGCTAGAAATAATGCTGGAAATAATGCTAGAAATAATGCTAGAAATAATGCTAGAAATAATGCTAGAAATAATACTAGAAATAATACTAGAAATAATGTGTAGAAATAATGCTAGAAATAATACTACAAATAATGCTAGAAATAATGTGTAGAAATAATACTAGAAATAATGCTAGAAATAATGCTAGAAATAATGCTAGAAATAATACCACAAGTAATAGTAGAAATAATACTAGAAATATTACCACACTACTACTACTACCACTATGTCATACCATCACACTACTACTACTACCACCATCATCAGGTCATACCATCACACTACTACCACCATTTCATACCATCACACTACTACCACCACCATGTCACACCATCACACTACTACTCTTACACACTAATAATACTAGAAATAATGTGTAGAATTAATACTAGAATTAATACTAGAAATAATGCTAGAAATAATGTCACGTAGCGGGTTAGTGGACCCACTAGGCCGTACCGCCGCAGCGGGGAGGCAGCTGGCCAAACAACAGGACACCCCAGAAATACAATGTCCCGCACAAGGGTACCTGAATAGTCCAGATGGTGGCCGCAGCTCTGGCACAGATGAAATGGGTGGAGGCAGATGGCGCCAAACGTGGCGGATGACACTGGAGCCGCAAGTTGCGCCAGACGTGGCGGATTCCTCTGGACGTGGCGGATGACACAGGACGTGGCGGATGACACAGGACGTGGCGGATGACACAGGACGTGGCGGATGACACAGGACGTGGCGGATGACACAGGACGTGGTGGATGACACAGGACGTGGCACGACTAGATACTAGGGCAAAGCACGGAAACAGGAACGGGGAGCACTAAGGGACCATTTATTTGCAAGACAGACTGGGAAAACTAACAACGCTCAGGCATCGAACTAGGGGGCTGGACCCCTCTTATAGCCCAGGGTACTCACGGGTCAAAGGTCGTTCAAGATGTCCGGTGCGGGGACGAGCGTGCACGCGCACCCTGCGGGCTCCAGCGAAGGTGAGTGGATGCAAGCGCTGGCGTCTCCTGAGGAGGAGGCTGGGGCCAGCGTTTGCCGACTCGTGGCTGCGGCTGTCAGCGGGAGGCTTGAGCTGAAAGCCCGCAGCCACGGACGTTACAGTATCCCCCCTCTTACGCCCCCTCTTCTTGGGACCGGAGCGAGAGAGAAACTTCTTTAGAAGAGTAGGGGCATTGAGGTTCTCCTCTGGCTCCCAGGACCTCTCTTCGGGACCAAACCCCCTCCAATCCACCAAATACAAGGTCTTTCCTCTCACTCTCTTGGTGTCCAAGATCTCCTTTACCTCAAAGATGTCCGAGGAGCCGCTGGGAGCAACCGCAGGGCTGGGAGTCTTGGAATAGCGGTTTAGGATCACAGGCTTCAGGAGGGAGACGTGGAAGGAGTTGGGAATCCTGAGGGTAGCCGAAGCTTGTAGGCGACAGGGTTGATCTGCTGCAGGACCTCGAATGGTCCAAGGAACCTGGGAGCGAACTTGTATGAAGGCACCTTCAAGCGAATGTTCCGAGAGGACAGCTAGACTTTAGTCCCCGGAAGATACTGAGGCGGCTCTTTTCTCTTAATATCTGCCTTTCGCTTCATGCGATCTACTGCCAGCAAAATAGAGGACTGGGTCGGTTGCCAGATTTTCAGGAAGTCCCCATATGCAGAGTCAGCAGCGGGAACCTGAGATGAAGTCGACACAGGGAGAGGGACTCTGGGATGTTGACTGTACACGATGTGTAACGGAGTGGAAGTGGTGGACTCACTTGTGTGGTTGTTGTAAGAAAATTCGGCCCATGGTAGAAGCTGTACCCAGTTATCGTGCTGTGAAGAGATGAAATGGCGGAGATAATTTTCCATGATCTGGTTGATCCTCTCAACTTGCCCATTGGATTGGGGGTGATAGGCAGAGGAAAAGTCCAATCTCACATCCAGGAGTTTACAGAGGGCTCTCCAGAACTTGGAGGTAAACTGAACCCCCCGGTCGGACACAATGTGAAGAGGCAAGCCATGCAAGCGGAAGATGTGCTGAATGAAGAGACTTGCCAGACGAGGAGCAGAAGGTAGGCCGGTCAGCGGGATAAAATGAGCCATCTTAGAGAACCTGTCCACCACCACCCAGACAGTGTTACATCCTGCTGAGGGGGGAAGGTCTGTGACGAAGTCCATCGCAATGTGCTGCCAGGGGGCATTGGGTACAGGCAGAGGTTGAAGCAGGCTGGCAGGCTTGGAGTGAGTCACTTTGTTAGAGGCACACACCGTGCAAGCAGAGACAAAGTCCAGAACATCCTTAGGTAGCGTGGACCACCAAAAGTGACGAGCAATTAGGTCTCGGGTCTTACGGACACCGGCGTGCCCAGCAAGTTTAGAACTATGTCCCCAGCGGAGAATTCTACTCCTGTCCGCCAACCGAACAAAAGTCCTCCCAGGAGGGATGTCTCTAACCTGCAGAGGATTAGCAGTGACGATGCAGGACGGGTCTATGATGGTCTGGAGGGACTCCACCGTGTCTTCCGTCTCAAACGATCTGGACAGGGCATCGGCCCTCACATTCTTGTCTGCGGGACGGTAGTGGAGCGCAAACAGAAAATGGGTGAAGAACAGCGACCACCTGGCTTGACGAGGATTAAGTCTTTGAGCGGACTGAAGGTAAGTGAGGTTCTTGTGGTCGGTGAAGATCAGGATGGGGTGAGCAGCGCCCTCCAGAAGATGTCTCCACTCCTCCAGAGCCAATTTGAAGGCCAGCAGCTCCCGATCTCCAATGGAGTAATTGCGCTCAGCAGAAGAAAACAGTCTAGAGTAGTAGCCACATACTACTGCCTTTCCTTTGGAGCTCCTCTGGAACAGGAGTGCACCTGCACCGACAGAGGAAGCGTCCACTTCCAGTGAGAACTGCCGAGATACGTCAGGATGATGGAGGATCGAGGCTGAAGTGAAGGCACTCTTCAGGCTATTAAATGCAGACTCTGCCTCTGGAGTCCACACTTTGGCTTTCACACCCTTCTTGGTAAGGGTCGAGATGGGAGACGTCAGAGAAGAGAAGTTAGGAATAAACTGCCGGTAGAAATTGGCGAATCCCAGGAACCGCTGTTTAAGCCTTGGGGACGTGGCCACTCCAGGACAGCCTTCACTTTCTCAGGATCCATCTTGAGGCCTTGATCCGAGATGATGTAGCCCAGGAAGGGCAGAGAACTCTTCTCAAAGACGCACTTCTCCAGCTTGGCGTATAAATGATTCTCCCTCAATCGTAGTAGAACCTGACGAACATGCCTCAAATGAGTCGTCTGATCTGGGGAGAAAATTAAAATATCATCGAGATAAACAACACCACAGACATAGAGTAGATCTCGGAAGATGTCGTTAACGAACTCCTGAAACACTGCGTGAGCGTTACACAGTCCGAAGGGCATCACCAGGTATTCGTAGTGCCCGTCCCGGGTGTTAAATTCCGTCTTCCATTCGTCACCCCGGCAAATCCGGACTAGATTGTAAGCCCCACGCAGGTCTAGCTTAGAAAAAATTTTGGCCCCTCGTATGCGATCAAATAGCTCAGAGATGAGTGGCAACGGGTATTTGTTCTTGACTGTGATCAGGTTGAGGCACCTGTAGTCAATGCAGGGACGAAGGGATCCATCCTTCTTTTTAACGAAGAAGAATCCAGCCCCGGCCGGGGAGGAAGATTTTCGTATAAAACCCCTCTCCAGATTCTCCTTTATATAGGCCGACATGGATAGAGACTCAGGCAGGGAGAGAGGATATACCCGTCCACGGGGAAGACAGGCATTAGGAACCAGTTCAATGGGGCAGTCATAGGTGCGATGTGGAGGCAGCGTCTCAGCCTCCTTTTTGCTGAAAACATCTGCATACTGAGCAAAATGGGGAGGCAGTCCCGACAGCGACTGAGGCAGAGAAGGCTTGACAGGATGGATCTGCAGCAGACAACGACCATGGCACTTGGAGCCCCATTGGAGAACCTCTCCAGAATTCCAGTCCAGGACTGGGGCATGAAGTCGAAGCCAAGGCAGGCCCAGCAGAACAGGATTGATGGCTTTGGGCAAAACAAGGAACAAAATAAATTCAGAATGAACTACTCCAACCTGGAGCTTCAACGGCTTGGTTCTAGAGGTAATGGGATCAGGCAGAGGCAGTCCATTAACTGAGGCAACAGCCAAAGATGTCTCCAGGGGAACTGTGGGCAGCTGAAGATGATCCACAAGCTCTTTCTGGATGAATTTTGCAGCAGAGCCAGAGTCAAGATAGGCAGAGACTTGATGCGTCCTGTCGCCGGATACCAGGGTCACAGGAATAGTCAGTTTGGAAGCGAATCCTCTGTTAGATTCTGTTCCACCTAGTGTTGTCTCTCCAACCAATCCCAGGCAATGGGGTCTCTCCGGCCTCTGGGGGCACAGACGCACAACATGGCCTCCATGGCCGCAATACAAACAAAGTCCAGAAGTGCGTCTGCATTGTCTCTCCTGGGTAGACCATTTAACATAATTACTCTGCATCGGGTCCTCTGGTGGGACGACTGAGGAGGATTGCGGGACAGCAGAATCCAGCCTGGGAAGTTCTCTTCCCCGGAGAACCTCTTGGGAACGTTCCCGGATCTTCATGTCGACACGGGAGGCGAGTAGGATAAGATTGTCCAGGGTAGATGGCAGATCGCGAGCAGCCAGCTCGTCCTTGATCCCTGAAGACAGTCCCTGCCAGAATGTAGCCACCAAAGCCTCGTTCCAGGTCAATTCAGCAGCCAGGATACGGAACTGAATGGCATACTCGCCCACGGAGAGGTCTCCCTGGTGTAGGGTCAGCAAGGATGCAGCAGCCGAAGAAACTCTCCCAGGTTCCTCAAAGATCGAGCGGAAGGTCTGTAAGAAGCACTGCAAGTCCCGGGTCTCTGGTCCCTGATGTTCCCACAGAGGATTGGCCCATGCCAGGGCTTTGCCGGTAAGGAGAGAGATGATAAAGGCGATCCTGACGTCATCCGAACAGAAGGACCTGGCATGTAGTCTGAAATGGATCAGGCACCGATTCAAAAATCCCCTGCAGGACCTCGGATCTCCGTCATAGCGTGGAGGTAGCGGCAAGAAACACAGGGGGTTGGTACCGGTACAGACAGGAAGTGTAGCAGGCGGAACCGCAGGAACGGGTGCGGTGATTACTTTGGACGGAGCAAGCAGCCGATGGGCTATGGCGTTCACCGACAGGAGGAGCTGGTCTTGTCGTGACTGGAGATCCTCCATCTCAGCCAACATGGCTTGTGTAGACAACGTCGCAGGTTGACCAGCGGGGTCCATGGCCTGAGCGTACTGTCACGTAGCGGGTTAGTGGACCCACTAGGCCGTACCGGCGCAGTGGGGAGGCAGCTGGCCAAACAACAGGACACCCCAGAAATACAATGTCCCGCACAAGGGTACCTGAATAGTCCAGATGCTGGCTGCAGCTCTGGCACAGATGAGATGGGTGCAGCAGATGGCGCCAAACGTGGCAGATGACACAGGAGCCGCAAGTTGCGCCGGACGCGGCGGATTCCTCCGGACGCGGCGGATTCCTCCGGACGCGGCGGATTCCTCCGGACGCGGCGGATTCCTCCGGACGCGGCGGATTCCTCCGGACGCGGCGGATTCCTCCGGACGTGGCGGATGACACAGGACGTGGCAGATTCCTCTGGACGTGGCACGACTAGATACTAGGGCAAAGCACGGAAACAGGAACGGGGAGCACTAAGGGACCATTTGCAAGACAGACTGGGAAAACTAACAACGCTCAGGCATCGAACTAGGGGACTGGTCCCCTCTTATAGCCCAGGGTACTCACGGGTCAAAGGTCGTTCAAGATGTCCGGTGTGCGCGCTGCCCCTTTAAGAGCGGGGACGAGCGTGCGCGCGCACCCTGCGGGCTCCGGCGAAGGTGAGTGGATGCAAGCGCTGGCGTCTCCTGAGGAGGAGACTGGGGCCAGTGTTTGCTGACTCGTGGCTGCGGCTGTCAGCGGGAGGCTGGAGCTGAAAGCCCGCAGCCACGGACGTTACAAATAATACTAGAAATAATACAAGAAATAATGGTAGAAATAATAGTAGAAATAATGCTGGAAATAATGCTGGAAATAATGCTAGAAATAATACTAGAAATAATACTAGAAATAATACTAGAAATAATGCTAGAAATAATGTGTAGAAATAATGCTAGAAATAATACTAGAAATAATGCTAGAAATGTGTAGAAATAATACTAGAAATGCTAGAAATAATGCTAGAAATAATACTAGAAATAATGCTAGAAATAATGCTAGAAATAATGCTAGAAATAATACTAGAAATAATGCTAGAAATAATGCTAGAAATAATACTAGAAATAATACTAGAAATAATGCTAGAAATAATGCTAGAAATAATACTAGAAATAATGCTAGAAATAATGCTGGAAATAATGCTAGAAATAATACTAGAAATAATGCTAGAAATAATACTAGAAATAATACTAGAAATAATACTAGACATAATGCTAGAAATAATACTAGAAATAATGTGTAGAAAGCCCGCAGCCACGGACGTTACAAATAATACTAGAAATAATGGTAGAAATAATACTAGAAATAATACTAGAAATAATACTAGCAATAATACTAGCAATAATACTAGAAATAATACTAGAAATAATGTGTAGAAATAATGTGTAGAAATAATGCTAGAAATAATGCTAGAAATAATACTAGAAATAATGCTAGAAATAATACTAGAAATGTGTAGAAATAATAGTAGAAATAATGCTAGAAATAATGGTAGAAATAATGCTAGAAATAATACTAGAAATAATAGTAGAAATAATACTAGAAATGTGTAGAAATAATAGTAGAAATAATGCTAGAAATAATGCTAGAAATAATACTAGAAATAATGCTAGAAATAATACTAGAAATGTGTAGAAATAATAGTAGAAATAATACTAGAAATAATGGTAGAAATAATGCTAGAAATAATACTAGAAATAATAGTAGAAATAATACTAGAAATGTGTAGAAATAATAGTAGAAATAATGCTAGAAATAATGCTAGAAATAATACTAGAAATAATGGTAGAAATAATACTAGAAATAATGCTAGAAATAATGCTAGAAATAATACTAGAAATAATACTAGAAATGTGTAGAAATAATACTAGAAATAATGCTAGAAATAATACTAGAAATAATGCTGGAAATAATGCTAGAAATAATACTAGAAATAATGCTAGAAATAATACTAGAAATAGTGTGTAGAAATAATGCTAGAAATAATACTAGAAATAATAGTAGAAATAATGCTAGAAATAATGCTAGAAATAATGCTAGAAATAATGCTAGAAATGTGTAGAAATAATACTAGAAATAATGCTAGAAATAATACTAGAAATAATACTAGAAATGTGTAGAAATAATAGTAGAAATAATACTAGAAATAATACTAGAAATAATGCTAGAAATAATGGTAGAAATAATACTAGAAATAATGCTAGAAATAATGCTAGAAATAATACTAGAAATAATACTAGAAATAATGCTAGAAATAATACTAGAAATAATACTAGAAATAATACTAGAAATGTGTAGAAATAATACTAGAAATAATACTAGAAATAATACTAGAAATAATGCTAGAAATAATACTAGAAATAATACTCTAATGTGTAAAAATAATAGTAGAAATAATACTAGAAATAATGCTAGAAATAATACTAGAAATAATACTAGAAATAATGCTAGAAATAATACTAGAAATAATGCTAGAAATAATACTAGAAATAATACTAGAAATGTGTAGAAATAATAGTAGAAATAATACTAGAAATAATGCTAGAAATAATACTAGAAATAATACTAGAAATGTGTAGAAATAGTAGAAATAATACTAGAAATAATGCTAGAAATAATGCGAGAAATAATGCTAGAAATAATGCTAGAAATAATGCTAGAAATAATACTAGAAATAATACTAGAAATAATGCTAGAAATAGTACTAGAAATAGTACTAGAAATAATACTAGAAATAATACTAGAAATAATGCTAGAAATAATACTAGAAATAATACTAGAAATAATGTGTAGAAATAATAGTAGAAATAATGCTAGAAATAATGCTAGAAATAATACTAGAAATAATGTGTAGAAATAATACTAGAAATAATACTAGAAATAATACTAGAAATAATACTAGAAATAATGTGTAGAAATAATACTAGAAATAATGCTAGAAATAATGCTAGAAATAATGCTAGAAATAATGCTAGAAATAATGCTAGAAATAATGCTAGAAATAATGCTAGAAATAATACTAGAAATAATGTGTAGAAATAATGCTAGAAATAATACTAGAAATAATACTAGAAATGTGTAGAAATAATAGTAGAAATAATACTAGAAATAATGGTAGAAATAATGCTAGAAATAATGCTAGAAATAATGCTGGAAATAATGTGTAGAAATAATACTAGAAATAATGTGTAGAAATAATACTAGAAATAATACTAGAAATAATGTGTAGAAATAATGCTAGAAATAATACTAGAAATAATGCTAGAAATAATGCTAGAAATAATACTAGAAATAATTCTAGAAATAATACTAGAAATAATACTAGAAATGTGTAGAAATAATAGTAGAAATAATGGTAGAAATAATGGTAGAAATAATGCTAGAAATACTAGAAATAATAGTAGAAATAATGCTAGAAATAATAGTAGAAATAATACTAGAAATGTGTAGAAATAATACTAGAAATAATACTAGAAATGTGTAGAAATAATACTAGAAATAATAGTAGAAATAATCGGACGCGGCGGATTCCTCCGGACGTGGCGGATGACACAGGACGTGGCAGATTCCTCTGGACGTGGCACGACTAGATACTAGGGCAAAGCACGGAAACAGGAACGGGGAGCACTAAGGGACCATTTGCAAGACAGACTGGGAAAACTAACAACGCTCAGGCATCGAACTAGGGGACTGGTCCCCTCTTATAGCCCAGGGTACTCACGGGTCAAAGGTCGTTCAAGATGTCCGGTGTGCGCGCTGCCCCTTTAAGAGCGGGGACGAGCGGTAGAAATAATACTAGAAATAATACTAGAAATAATACTAGCAATAATACTAGCAATAATACTAGAAATAATACTAGAAATAATGTGTAGAAATAATGTGTAGAAATAATGCTAGAAATAATGCTAGAAATAATACTAGAAATAATGCTAGAAATAATACTAGAAATGTGTAGAAATAATAGTAGAAATAATACTAGAAATAATGGTAGAAATAATGCTAGAAATAATACTAGAAATAATAGTAGAAATAATACTAGAAATAATGCTAGAAATAATAGTAGAAATAATGCTAGAAATAATACTAGAAATAATACTAGAAATAATACTAGAAATAATGGTAGAAATAATACTAGAAATAATACTAGAAATAATGCTAGAAATAATACTAGAAATAATGCTGGAAATAATGCTAGAAATAATACTAGAAATAATGCTAGAAATAATACTAGAAATAGTGTGTAGAAATAATGCTAGAAATAATACTAGAAATAATAGTAGAAATAATGCTAGAAATAATGCTAGAAATAATGCTAGAAATAATGCTAGAAATGTGTAGAAATAATACTAGAAATAATGCTAGAAATAATACTAGAAATAATACTAGAAATGTGTAGAAATAATAGTAGAAATAATACTAGAAATAATACTAGAAATAATGCTAGAAATAATGGTAGAAATAATACTAGAAATAATGCTAGAAATAATGCTAGAAATAATACTAGAAATAATGCTAGAAATAATGCTAGAAATAATGCTAGAAATAATACTAGAAATAATACTAGAAATAATACTAGAAATGTGTAGAAATAATACTAGAAATAATAGTAGAAATAATACTAGAAATAATGCTAGAAATAATACTAGAAATAATACTAGAAATAATGCTAGAAATAATACTAGAAATAATGCTAGAAATAATACTAGAAATAATACTAGAAATGTGTAGAAATAATAGTAGAAATAATACTAGAAATAATGCTAGAAATAATACTAGAAATAATACTAGAAATGTGTAGAAATAGTAGAAATAATACTAGAAATAATGCTAGAAATAATGCGAGAAATAATGCTAGAAATAATGCTAGAAATAATGCTAGAAATAATACTAGAAATAATACTAGAAATAATGCTAGAAATAGTACTAGAAATAGTACTAGAAATAATACTAGAAATAATACTAGAAATAATGCTAGAAATAATACTAGAAATAATACTAGAAATAATGTGTAGAAATAATAGTAGAAATAATGCTAGAAATAATGCTAGAAATAATACTAGAAATAATGTGTAGAAATAATACTAGAAATAATACTAGAAATAATACTAGAAATAATACTAGAAATAATGTGTAGAAATAATACTAGAAATAATGCTAGAAATAATGCTAGAAATAATGCTAGAAATAATGCTAGAAATAATGCTAGAAATAATGCTAGAAATAATGCTAGAAATAATACTAGAAATAATGTGTAGAAATAATGCTAGAAATAATGCTAGAAATAATACTAGAAATGTGTAGAAATAATAGTAGAAATAATACTAGAAATAATGGTAGAAATAATGCTAGAAATAATGCTAGAAATAATGCTGGAAATAATGTGTAGAAATAATACTAGAAATAATGTGTAGAAATAATACTAGAAATAATACTAGAAATAATGTGTAGAAATAATGCTAGAAATAATACTAGAAATAATGCTAGAAATAATGCTAGAAATAATACTAGAAATAATTCTAGAAATAATACTAGAAATAATACTAGAAATGTGTAGAAATAATAGTAGAAATAATGGTAGAAATAATGGTAGAAATAATGCTAGAAATACTAGAAATAATAGTAGAAATAATGCTAGAAATAATAGTAGAAATAATACTAGAAATGTGTAGAAATAATACTAGAAATAATACTAGAAATGTGTAGAAATAATACTAGAAATAATAGTAGAAATAATACTAGAAATAATGCTAGAAATAATACTAGAAATAATACTAGAAATGTGTAGAAATAATAGTAGAAATAATGCTAGAAATAATACTAGAAATAATACTAGAAATGTGTATAAAGTCCGCAGCCACGGACGTTACAAATAATACTAGAAATAATACTAGAAATAATGGTAGAAATAATACTAGAAATAATACTAGAAATAATGTGTAGAAATAATGCTAGAAATAATACTAGAAATAATGCTAGAAATAATACTAGAAATAATACTAGAAATGTGTAGAAATAATACTAGAAATAATACTAGAAATAATGTGTAGAAATAATGCTAGAAATAATACTAGAAATAATGCTAGAAATAATACTAGAAATAATACTAGAAATGTGTAGAAATAATACTAGAAATAATGTGTAGAAATAATGCTAGAAATAATGCTAGAAATAATACTAGAAATGTGTAGAAATAATACTAGAAATGTGTAGAAATAATACTAGAAATAATGCTAGAAATAATAGAAATAATAGTAGAAATAATACTAGAAATGTGTAGAAATAATACTAGAAATAATGTGTAGAAATAATACTAGAAATAATGCTGGAAATAATGCTGGAAATAATGCTAGAAATAATACTAGAAATAATACTAGAAATAATGCTAGAAATAATACTAGAAATAATACTAGAAATAATGCTAGAAATAATACTAGAAATAATACTAGAAATAATAGTAGAAATAATGCTAGAAATAATGCTAGAAATAATGCTAGAAATAATGCTAGAAATAATAGTAGAAATAATAGTAGAAATAATGCTAGAAATAATAGTAGAAATAATAGTAGAAATAATGCTAGAAATAATACTAGAAATAATACTAGAAATAATGCTAGAAATAATAGTAGAAATAATGCTAGAAATAATAGTAAAAATAATACTAGAAATAATGCGTAGAAATAATGCGTAGAAATAATACTAGAAATAATACTAGAAATAATTCTATACTAAAAATGCCAGAGGTGATCACAGGGATAATGGGGATGATGAGACAGGGATGATGGGAGTCATCAGGGTATAAGTTTAGTAATGGGGGTGATATTGGGGCTGCTCCCACCTATAGACTGTATTATTTGACACAATTTTGCGCGACAAGAGCTCCTCCTATTACCGCCGCACAGATTCCACTGCGACGGTTAGAACGCTGTCAGTAAGGATGTGCCTCCCCTTTTACATTTCTAATGCTCTGATTGGTCCCCCGGCAGCTAGTATTGATTGACTGCTCTCCATGGCCGCAGTCATGTCACTGGGCACGGAGAAATAATAGTAGAAATAATGTGTAGAAATAATACTAGAAATAATGCTGGAAATAATGCTGGAAATAATAGTAGAAATAATGCTAGAAATAATGCTAGAAATAATGCTAGAAATAATACTAGAAATAATACTAGAAATAATACTAGAAATAATGTGTAGAAATAATGTGTAGAAATAATGCTAGAAATAATGCTAGAAATAATACTAGAAATAATGCTAGAAATAATACTAGAAATAATAGTAGAAATAATGCTAGAAATAATGCTAGAAATAATGCTAGAAATAATGCTAGAAATAATACTAGAAATAATACTAGAAATAATGCTAGAAATAATACTAGAAATAATAGTAGAAATAATGCTAGAAATAATACTAGAAATAATGCTAGAAATAATGCTAGAAATAATGCTAGAAATAATGCTAGAAATAATGCTAGAAATAATGCTAGAAATAATGCTAGAAATAATGCTAGAAATAATGCTAGAAATAATGCTAGAAATAACGCTAGAAATAATGCTAGAAATAATACTAGAAATAATGCTAGAAATAATGCTAGAAATAATGCTAGAAATAATGCTAGAAATAATGCTAGAAATAATAGTAGAAATAATACTAGAAATAATGCTAGAAATAATGCTAGAAATAATGCTAGAAATAATACTAGAAATAATGCTAGAAATAATGTGTAGAAATAATAGTAGAAATAATGCTAGAAATAATACTAGAAATAATGCTAGAAATAACGCTAGAAATAATACTAGAAATAATGCTAGCAATAATGCTAGCAATAATGCTAGAAATAATGCTAGAAATAATGCTAGAAATAATACTAGAAATAATACTAGAAATAATGCTAGAAATAATGCTAGAAATAATGCTGGAAATAATGCTAGAAATAATGCTAGAAATAATGCTAGAAATAATGCTAGAAATAATGCTAGAAATAATGCTAGAAATAATGTGTAGAAATAATACTAGAAATAATACTAGAAATAATACTAGAAATAATGCTAGAAATAATACTAGAAATAATACTAGAAATAATGCTAGAAATAATGCTAGAAATAATGCTGGAAATAATGCTAGAAATAATGCTAGAAATAATGCTAGAAATAACGCTAGAAATAACGCTAGAAATAACGCTAGAAATAATAGTAGAAATAATACTAGAAATAATGCTAGAAATAATGCTAGAAATAATGTGTAGAAATAATAGTAGAAATAATGCTAGAAATAATGTGTAGAAATAATGCTAGAAATAATACTAGAAATAATACTAGAAATAACGCTAGAAATAACGCTAGAAATAATACTAGAAATAATGCTAGCAATAATGCTAGAAATAATACTAGCAATAATGCTAGAAATAATGCTAGAAATAATACTAGAAATAATACTAGAAATAATACTAGAAATAATGCTAGAAATAATGCTAGAAATAATGCTAGAAATAATACTAGAAATAATACTAGAAATAATAGTAGAAATAATGCTAGAAATAATGCTAGAAATA
The DNA here is from genome assembly GCF_050947455.1 of Rhinoderma darwinii. Lineage (NCBI taxonomy): Eukaryota > Metazoa > Chordata > Amphibia > Anura > Rhinodermatidae > Rhinoderma > Rhinoderma darwinii. The sequence goes on from NW_027462851.1 coordinate 14,768, forward strand.
ATGCTAGAAATAATACTAGAAATAATGTGTAGAAATAATACTAGAAATAATACTAGAAATAATGCTAGAAATAATACTAGAAATGTGTAGAAATAATACTAGAAATAATACTAGAAATAATGCTAGAAATAATGCTAGAAATAATGCTAGAAATAATACTAGAAATAATGCTAGAAATAATACTAGAAATAATGCTAGAAATAGTACTAGAAATAATGCTAGAAATAATACTAGAAATAATGCTAGAAATAGTACTAGAAATAATGCTAGAAATAATGCTAGAAATAGTACTAGAAATAGTACTAGAAATAATGCTAGAAATAGTACTAGAAATAATGCTAGAAATAATACTAGAAATAATGCTAGAAATAGTACTAGAAATAATGCTAGAAATAATGCTAGAAATAATGCTATAAATAATAGTAGAAATAATGCTAGAAATAATGCTAGAAATAATACTAGAAATAATGCTAGAAATAATAGTAGAAATAATGCTAGAAATAATGCTAGAAATAATGCTAGAAATAATACTAGAAATAATGCTAGAAATAATACTAGAAATAATAGTAGAAATAATGTGTAGAAATAATGCTAGAAATAATACTAGAAATAATGCTAGAAATAATAGTAGAAATAATGTGTAGAAATAATACTAGAAATAATGCTAGAAATAATAGTAGAAATAATGCTAGAAATAATAGTAAAAATAATACTAGAAATAATGCGTAGAAATAATGCGTAGAAATAATACTAGAAATAATACTAGAAATAATTCTATACTAAAAATGCCAGAGGTGATCACAGGGATAATGGGGATGATGAGACAGGGATGATGGGAGTCATCAGGGTATAAGTTTAGTAATGGGGGTGATATTGGGGCTGCTCCCACCTATAGACCGTATTATTTGACACAATTTTGCGCGACAAGAGCTCCTCCTATTACCGCCGCACAGATTCCACTGCGACGGTTAGAGCGCTGTCAGTAAGGATGTGCCTCCCCTTTTACATTTCTAATGCTCTGATTGGTCCCCCGGCAGCTAGTATTGATTGACTGCTCTCCATGGCCGCAGTCATGTCACTGGGCACGGAGAAATAATAGTAGAAATAATGTGTAGAAATAATACTAGAAATAATGCTGGAAATAATGCTGGAAATAATAGTAGAAATAATGCTAGAAATAATGCTAGAAATAATGCTAGAAATAATAGTAGAAATAATGTGTAGAAATAATGCTAGAAATAATACTAGAAATAATGCTAGAAATAATACTAGAAATAATGCTAGAAATAATGCTAGAAATAATGCTAGAAATAATACTAGAAATAATACTAGAAATAATACTAGAAATAATAGTAGAAATAATACTAGAAATAATAGTAGAAATAATGCTAGAAATAATGCTAGAAATAATGCTAGAAATAATAGTAGAAATACTAGAAATAATGCTAGAAATAATACTAGAAATAATACTAGAAATAATGCTAGAAATAATGCTAGAAATAATGTGTAGAAATAATAGTAGAAATAATAGTAGAAATAATAGTAGAAATAATAGTAGAAATAATGCTAGAAATAATGCTAGAAATAATGCTAGAAATAATGTGTAGAAATAATAGTAGAAATAATAGTAGAAATAATAGTAGAAATAATGCTAGAAATAATGCTAGAAATAATGTGTAGAAATAATAGTAGAAATAATGTGTAGAAATAATACTAGAAATAATGCTAGAAATAATGCTAGAAATAATACTAGAAATAATGCTAGAAATAATGCTAGAAATAATGTGTAGAAATAATACTAGAAATAATGTGCAGAAATAATACTAGAAATAATGCTAGAAATAATGCTAGAAATAATGCTAGAAATAATGCTAGAAATAATGCTAGAAATAATGCTAGAAATAATACTAGAAATAATGCTAGAAATAATGCTAGAAATAATGCTAGAAATAATGTGTAGAAATAATACTAGAAATAATGCTAGAAATAATACTAGAAATAATGCTAGAAATAATGCTAGAAATAATACTAGAAATAATGCTAGAAATAATGCTAGAAATAATGCTAGAAATAATGCTAGAAATAATAGTAGAAATAATACTAGAAATAACGCTAGAAATAACGCTAGAAATAATACTAGAAATAATACTAGAAATAATGCTAGAAATAATACTAGAAATAATACTAGAAATAATGCTAGAAATAATGCTGGAAATAATGCTGGAAATAATGCTGGAAATAATACTAGAAATAATACTAGAAATAATGTGTAGAAATAATAGTAGAAATAATACTAGAAATAATACTAGAAATAATGCTAGAAATAATGCTAGAAATAATGTGTAGAAATAATAGTAGAAATAATGCTAGAAATAATGCTAGAAATAATGCTAGAAATAATACTAGAAATAATACTAGAAATAATGCTAGAAATAATGCTAGAAATAATACTAGAAATAATACTAGAAATAATGCTAGAAATAATACTAGAAATAACGCTAGAAATAACACTAGAAATAACGCTAGAAATAATACTAGAAATAATGTGTAGAAATAATAGTAGAAATAATGCTAGAAATAATGCGTAGAAATAATGCTAGAAATAATACTAGAAATAATACTAGAAATAATGCTAGAAATAATGCTAGAAATAATGCTAGAAATAATGCTAGAAATAATGTGTAGAAATAATAGTAGAAATAATGCTAGAAATAATGCGTAGAAATAATGCTAGAAATAATACTAGAAATAATACTAGAAATAATGCTAGAAATAATGCTAGAAATAATACTAGAAATAGTGCTAGAAATAATGCTAGAAATACTGCTAGAAATACTGCTAGAAATACTGCTAGAAATACTGCTAGAAATACTGCTAGAAATACTGCTAGAAATACTGCTAGAAATACTGCTAGAAATACTGCTAGAAATAATGCTAGAAATAATGCTAGAAATAATTTGTAGAAATAATAGTAGAAATAATGCTGGAAATAATACTAGAAATAATGCTAGAAATAATGCTAGAAATAATGCTAGAAATAATGCTAGAAATAATACTAGAAATAATGCTGGAAATAATGCTAGAAATAATGCTAGAAATAATGCTAGAAATAATACTAGAAATAATGCTAGAAATAATACTAGAAATAATGCTAGAAATAATGTGTAGAAATAATACTAGAAATAATGCTAGAAATAATACTAGAAATAATGCTAGAAATAATGCTAGAAATAATGCTAGAAATAATGTGTAGAAATAATACTAGAAATAATGCTAGAAATAATACTAGAAATAATACTAGAAATAATACTAGAAATAATGCTAGAAATAACGCTAGAAATAACGCTAGAAATAATACTAGCAATAATGCTAGAAATAATGCTAGAAATAATGCTAGAAATAATGCTAGAAATAATACTAGAAATAATACTAGAAATAATACTAGAAATAATGCTAGAAATAATGCTAGAAATAATGCTGGAAATAATGCTAGAAATAATGCTAGAAATAATGCTAGAAATAATACTAGAAATAATACTAGAAATAATACTAGAAATAATGCTAGAAATAATGCTAGAAATAATGCTGGAAATAATGCTAGAAATAATACTAGAAATAATGCTAGAAATAATGCTAGAAATAATGCTAGAAATAATGTGTAGAAATAATAGTAGAAATAATGTGTAGAAATAATACTAGAAATAATGCTAGAAATAATGCTAGAAATAATACTAGAAATAATGCTAGAAATAATGCTAGAAATAATGCTAGAAATAATGTGTAGAAATAATACTAGAAATAATGTGTAGAAATAATGCTAGAAATAATGCTAGAAATAATGCTAGAAATAATGCTAGAAATAATGCTAGAAATAATGCTAGAAATAATACTAGAAATAATGCTAGAAATAATGCTAGAAATAATGCTAGAAATAATGCTAGAAATAATACTAGAAATAACGCTAGAAATAATAGTAGAAATAATACTAGAAATAATGCTAGAAATAATGTGTAGAAATAATACTAGAAATAATACTAGAAATAATGCGAGAAATAATGCTAGAAATAATGCTAGAAATAATGCTAGAAATAATGCTAGAAATAATACTAGAAATAATGCTAGAAATAATGTGTAGAAATAATACTAGAAATAATGCTAGAAATAATACTAGAAATAATGCTAGAAATAATGTGTAGAAATAATGCTAGAAATAATGCTAGAAATAATACTAGAAATAATGCTAGAAATAATGCTAGAAATAATGCTAGAAATAATGTGTAGAAATAATACTAGAAATAATGCTAGAAATAATGCTAGAAATAATGCTAGAAATAATGTGTAGAAATAATACTAGAAATAATGCTAGAAATAATACTAGAAATAATACTAGAAATAATGCTAGAAATAACACTAGAAATAACGCTAGAAATAACGCTAGAAATAATGCTAGCAATAATGCTAGAAATAATGCTAGAAATAATGCTAGAAATAATACTAGAAATAATACTAGAAATAATACTAGAAATAATACTAGAAATAATGCTAGAAATAATGCTAGAAATAATG
>NW_027462852.1:12500-21780 GCF_050947455.1 Rhinoderma darwinii
CACAAACGGTTAGGACTTCCCGCTAGGAAGAACCGTTAGGACTTGGAACGCGGAGCAGAAATGCCCTCTCACAGGATTTCAGGTGAAGGAGATATTCACACCCCTAAAAGTGTCACCACCTCAAATACACCGGGGTAAGGTGCCAAAGTACCCGGGCTCCTGGAACTGCTGCCCGGCTGAAGCCCAAAATAAAAACCTCATAGGGTTTTTCCTCCAAAACGTCAATGAAGACAGACCTGCGAGCGAAGCCGACGGGGACTTCCAGGAGGCCGGCATGACGTGCCACTACATACCGGTCAGACCATGGAAGTCCTTCTCGGGTTGGAACAGGTGCAGCTCCCGCTAGAACGTGCAGCACGTCCTCCTTCAAGGTACTCGGGTTGGAGTCGCCAAGCTGGCCGAGCTCCTGCAACTGCTGGTCGGCCTGGGACTTCAGAAAGAATGCACCAAAGTTCTTTCATGGAAAGTCAGGTGCAGCGGACCGACCAGCGAACGAGGCCGACGGGGACTTCCAGGAGGCCGGCATGACGTGCCACTACATACCGGTCACACCATGGAAGCCCTTCTCGGGTTGAACCAGGTATAGCTCCCGCTAGAACGTGCAGCACATCCTCCTTCACAGTACTCGGTTGAACTCACCACCGTGGCCGAGCTCCTGCAACTGCTGGTCGGCCTGGGACTCCAGAAAGAATGTACCAAAGTTCTTTCGTGAAAGTTCAGGTGCAGCGGACCGACCAACGAGCAAGGCCGATGGGGACTTCCAGGAGGCCGGCATGACGTGCCACTACATACCGGTCACTCCCTGGAAGTCCTTCTCGGCCACGAACGGTTAGGACTTCCCGCTAGGAAGAACCGTTAGGACTTGGAACGCGGAGCAGAAATGCCCTCTCACAGGATTTCAGGTGAAGGAGATATTCACACCCCTAAAAGTGTCACCACCTCAAATACACCGGGGTAAGGTGCCAAAGTACCCGGGCTCCTGGAACTGCTGCCCGGCTGAAGCCCAAAATAAAAACCTCATAGGGTTTTTCCTCCAAAACGTCAATGAAGACAGACCTGCGAGCGAGGCCGACGGGGACTTCCAGGAGGCCGGCATGACGTGCCACTACATACCGGTCACACCATGGAAGTCCTTCTCGGGTTGAACCAGGTACAGCTCCCGCTAGAACGTGTAGCACGTCCTCCTTCACAGTACTCGGTTGGACTCAACACCGTGGCCGAGCTCCTGCAACTGCTGGTCGGCCTGGGACTTCAGAAAGAATGCACCACAGTTCTTTCATGGAAAGTCAGGTGCAGCGGACCGACCAGCGAACGAGGCCGACGGGGACTTCCAGGAGGCCGGCATGACGTGCCACTACATACCGGTCACACCATGGAAGTCCTTCTCGGGTTGAACCAGGTATAGCTCCCGCTAGAACGTGCAGCACGTCCTCCTTCACAGTACTCGGTTGAACTCACCACCGTGGCCGAGCTCCTGCAACTGCTGGTCGGCCTGGGACTCCAGAAAGAATGTACCAAAGTTCTTTCGTGGAAGTTCAGGTGCAGCGGACCGACCAGGGAGCAAGGCCGATGGGGACTTCCAGGAGGCCGGCATGACGTGCCACTACATACCGGTCACTCCCTGGAAGTCCTTCTCGGCCACGAACGGTTAGGACTTCCCGCTAGGAAGAACCGTTAGGACTTGGAACGCGGAGCAGAAATGCCCTCTCACAGGATTTCAGGTGAAGGAGATATTCACACCCCTAAAAAGTGTCACCACCTCAAATACACCGGGGTAAGGTGCCAAAGTACCCGGGCTCCTGGAACTGCTGCCCGGCTGAAGCCCAAAATAAAAACCTCATAGGGTTTTTCCTCCAAAACGTCAATGAAGACAGACCTGCGAGCGAGGCCGACGGGGACTTCCAGGAGGCCGGCATGACGTGCCACTACATACCGGTCACACCATGGAAGTCCTTCTCGGGTTGAACCAGGTACAGCTCCCGCTAGAACGTGTAGCACGTCCTCCTTCACAGTACTCGGTTGGACTCAACACCGTGGCCGAGCTCCTGCAACTGCTGGTCGGCCTGGGACTTCAGAAAGAATGCACCACAGTTCTTTCATGGAAAGTCAGGTGCAGCGGACCGACCAGCGAACGAGGCCGACGGGGACTTCCAGGAGGCCGGCATGACGTGCCACTACATACCGGTCACACCATGGAAGTCCTTCTCGGGTTGAACCAGGTACAGCTCCCGCTAGAACGTGTAGCACGTCCTCCTTCACAGTACTCGGTTGGACTCAACACCGTGGCCGAGCTCCTGCAACTGCTGGTCGGCCTGGGACTTCAGAAAGAATGCACCACAGTTCTTTCATGGAAAGTCAGGTGCAGCGGACCGACCAGCGAACGAGGCCGACGGGGACTTCCAGGAGGCCGGCATGACGTGCCACTACATACCGGTCACACCATGGAAGTCCTTCTCGGGTTGAACCAGGTATAGCTCCCGCTAGAACGTGCAGCACGTCCTCCTTCACAGTACTCGGTTGAACTCACCACCGTGGCCGAGCTCCTGCAACTGCTGGTCGGCCTGGGACTCCAGAAAGAAGTACCAAAGTTCTTTCGTGGAAGTTCAGGTGCAGCGGACCGACCAGGGAGCAAGGCCGATGGGGACTTCCAGGAGGCCGGCATGACGTGCCACTACATACCGGTCACTCCCTGGAAGTCCTTCTCGGCCACGAACGGTTAGGACTTCCCGCTAGGAAGAACCGTTAGGACTTGGAACGCGGAGCAGAAATGCCCTCTCACAGGATTTCAGGTGAAGGAGATATTCACACCCCTAAAAAGTGTCACCACCTCAAATACACCGGGGTAAGGTGCCAAAGTACCCGGGCTCCTGGAACTGCTGCCCGGCTGAAGCCCAAAATAAAAACCTCATAGGGTTTTTCCTCCAAAACGTCAATGAAGACAGACCTGCGAGCGAGGCCGACGGGGACTTCCAGGAGGCCGGCATGACGTGCCACTACATACCGGTCACACCATGGAAGTCCTTCTCGGGTTGAACCAGGTACAGCTCCCGCTAGAACGTGTAGCACGTCCTCCTTCACAGTACTCGGTTGGACTCAACACCGTGGCCGAGCTCCTGCAACTGCTGGTCGGCCTGGGACTTCAGAAAGAATGCACCACAGTTCTTTCATGGAAAGTCAGGTGCAGCGGACCGACCAGCGAACGAGGCCGACGGGGACTTCCAGGAGGCCGGCATGACGTGCCACTACATACCGGTCACACCATGGAAGTCCTTCTCGGGTTGAACCAGGTACAGCTCCCGCTAGAACGTGTAGCACGTCCTCCTTCACAGTACTCGGTTGGACTCAACACCGTGGCCGAGCTCCTGCAACTGCTGGTCGGCCTGGGACTTCAGAAAGAATGCACCACAGTTCTTTCATGGAAAGTCAGGTGCAGCGGACCGACCAGCGAACGAGGCCGACGGGGACTTCCAGGAGGCCGGCATGACGTGCCACTACATACCGGTCACACCATGGAAGTCCTTCTCGGGTTGAACCAGGTATAGCTTCCCGCTAGAACGTGCAGCACGTCCTCCTTCACAGTACTCGGTTGAACTCACCACCGTGGCCGAGCTCCTGCAACTGCTGGTCGGCCTGGGACTCCAGAAAGAATGTACCAAAGTTCTTTCGTGGAAGTTCAGGTGCAGCGGACCGACCAGGGAGCAAGGCCGATGGGGACTTCCAGGAGGCCGGCATGACGTGCCACTACATACCGGTCACTCCCTGGAAGTCCTTCTCGGCCACGAACGGTTAGGACTTCCCGCTAGGAAGAACCGTTAGGACTTGGAACGCGGAGCAGAAATGCCCTCTCACAGGATTTCAGGTGAAGGAGATATTCACACCCCTAAAAGTGTCACCACCTCAAATACACCGGGGTAAGGTGCCAAAGTACCCGGGCTCCTGGAACTGCTGCCCGGCTGAAGCCCAAAATAAAAACCTCATAGGGTTTTTCCTCCAAAACGTCAATGAAGACAGACCTGCGAGCGAGGCCGACGGGGACTTCCAGGAGGCCGGCATGACGTGCCACTACATACCGGTCACACCATGGAAGTCATTCTCGGGTTGAACCAGGTACAGCTCCCGCTAGAACGTGTAGCACGTCCTCCTTCACAGTACTCGGTTGGACTCACCACCGTGGCCGAGCTCCTGCAACTGCTGGTCGGCCTGGGACTTCAGAAAGAATGCACCACAGTTCTTTCATGGAAAGTCAGGTGCAGCGGACCGACCAGCGAACGAGGCCGACGGGGACTTCCAGGAGGCCGGCATGACGTGCCACTACATACCGGTGACACCATGGAAGTCCTTCTCGGTTTGAACCAGGTGCAGCTCCTGCTAGAACGTGCAGCACGTCCTCCTTCAAGGTGTTCGGTTGGAGCCGCCAAGGTGGCCGAGCTCCTGCAACTGCTGGTCGGCCTGGGACTCCAGAAAGAATGCATCAAAGTTCTTTCGTGGAAGTTCAGGTGCAGCGGACCGACCAGCGAGCGAGGACGACGGGGACTTCCAGGAGGCCGGCATGACGTGCCACTACATACCGGTCACACCATGGAAGTCCTTCTCGGGTTGGACCAGGTGCAGCTCCCGCAAGAACGTGCAGCACGTCCTCCTTCACGGTACTCGGTTGGAGTCACAGAGCTGGCCGAGCTCCTGCAACTGCTGGTCGGCCTGGGACTCCAGAAAGAATGCACCAAACTTCTTTCATGGAAGTTAAGGTGCAGCGGACCGACCAGCGAACGAGGCCGACGGGGACTTCCAGGAGGCACCGTGAGAGGGCAGGCCGGTACCTATTGCTCAAACCCTGGAAGTCACTCTCGGCCAGGAACGGTTAGGACTTCCCGCTAGGAAGAACCGTTGGGACTTGGAACTCAAAACCTAGATGCCCTCTCACAGGATTTCAGGTGAAGGAGATATTCACACCCCTAAAAGTGTCACCACCTCAAATACACCGGGGTAAGGTGCCAAAGTACCCGGGCTCATGGAACTGCTGCCCGGCTGAGGCCCAAAATAAAAACCTCATAGGGTTTTTTCTCCAAAACGTCAATGAAGACAGACCTGCGAGCGAGGCCGACGGGGACTTCCAGGAGGACGGCAGGAGGTGCCACTACCTACCGGTCACACCATGGAAGTCCTTCTCGGCTTGGAACGGGAGCAGCTCCCGTTTGTACTTCCTCGTTCACGGCTTTCGGTAGGAGTTGCCGAGGTGGCCGAGCTCCTGCAACTGCAGGTCGGCTTGGGACTTCATAAAATACCATAAAAAAAAAAAGTGTTTTTTTATTATGAAGGTAAAACTCACAGCGGGACCGAGCCGTGAGCCAGGCCGACGGGGACTTCCAGGAGGACGGCAGGAGGTGCCACTACCTACCGGTCACACCATGGAAGTCCTTCTCGGCTTGGAACGGGAGCAGCTCCCGTTTGTACTTCCTCGTTCACGGCTTTCGGTAGGAGTTGCCGAGGTGGCCTTGCTCGTGCAACTGCAGGTGGGCTTGGGGCTTCAGGAAATAACATAAAAAAAAAAAATATTTTTTTATTAAGAAGGTAAAAAAACACCGGATCCGACCAGCGAGCGAGGCCGACGGGGACATCCAGGGCAGCGGCGTGAGAGGGCGGCTTGGTGCCGCTATCGCCGTGGAAGCAGCATTCGGCCTAAGCCGGGAACGCCTCCCGCCCTCCTCTCGTCCTGGAAGTGTTGGACTTGGGAGGCGGAGCAAGTTCTCCCTCTCACAGTATTTCAGGCGTAGGAGATGTTCACACCCCTAAAAGTGTCACCTCGCCAATTACACCGGTGGGAGGTGCCAAAATGCCCGGCCTCCTGGAACTGCTGCTTGGCTGAAGGCCAAAATAAAAACCTCATAGGGTTTTTCCTCCAAAACGTGAATGAAGACAGACACGCGAGCCAGGCCGAGGGGGAGTTCCAGGAGGTCGGCATGAGGTGGCCGCACCTACCGCTTGAGCCCTGGAAGTCCGTCGCGGACCGGAAGTGCATGTCGGGCGGGTGAACTACGGGACTCGCCGCGGGCGCTGTGGAGCTCCCACAAGGAAGCTGCCGGCATCCACAAGCTCCCACGGGGCCCCTCTATCCCCCCACGGGTGCAGAAGGCAGGCACACCGCCGCTAATAGGCGGAGCTGGCTCCCGGCCGCTGTCATGCATCACTCGCGGACCGGAAGTGCTTGTCAGCCGGGTGGACACGGCGGGACTCGCCGCGGGTGCTGTGGAGCTCGTACAGGGCTGCCCCCGGGCTGGCACAGCTTCCACAAGGCTCCTCTATCCCCCCACGGGTGCAATAGGCAGGCACACGCCGCACACGCCGCTCGTACACGGAGATGGCTCCCGGCCGCTTTCGGTAGGAGTCACCGAGGTGGCCTTGCTCGTGCAAATGCAGGGGGGCTTGGGGCTTCGGAAAATACCATAAAAAAAAAAAGTTTTTTTATTAAGAAGGTAAAAAAAAAAACAGCGGGACCGACCCGCGAGCTAGGCCGACGGGGACTTCCAGGAGGTCGGCATGAGGTGGAGGCTCCTACCGCTCTTGCCCTGGAAGTCCGCAGAGGACCGCGGGCGCTGTGGAGCTCCCACAAGGAAGCTGCTGGCATCCAGCAGCTCCCACGGGGCCCCTCTATCCCCCCACGGGTGCAGAAGGCAGGCACACCGCCGCTGATAGGCGGAGCTGGCTCCCGGCCGCTGTCATGCATCACTCGCGGACCGGAAGTGCTTTGCAGCCGGGTGGACACGACGGGACTCGCCGCGGGCGCTGTGGAGCTCCCACAAGGAAGCTGCCGGCATCCACAAGCTCCCACGGGGCCCCTCTATCCCCCCACGGGTGCAGAAGGCAGGCACACGCCGCTGATAGGCGGAGCTGGCTCCCGGCCGCTGTCATGCATCACTCGCGGACCGGAAGTGCTTGTCAGCCGGGTGGACACGGCGGGACTCGCCGCGGGTGCTGTGGAGCTCGTACAGGGCTGCCCCCCGGCTGGCACAGCTTCCACAAGGCTCCTCTATCCCCCCACGGGTGCAATAGGCAGGCACACGCCGCACACGCCGCTCGTACACGGAGATGGCTCCCGGCCGCTTTCGGTAGGAGTCACCGAGGTGGCCTTGCTCGTGCAAATGCAGGTGGGCTTGGGGCTTCGGAAAATACCATAAAAAAAAAAAGTTTTTTTATTAAGAAGGTAAAAAAAACCACAGCGGGACCGACCCGCGAGCTAGGCCGACGGGGACTTCCAGGAGGTCGGCATGAGGTGGAGGCTCCTACCGCTCTTGCCCTGGAAGTCCGCAGAGGACCGCGGGCGCTGTGGAGCTCCCACAAGGAAGCTGCCGGCATGCAGCAGCTCCCACGGGGCCCCTCTATCCCCCCACGGGTGCAGAAGGCAGGCACACCGCCGCTGATAGGCGGAGCTGGCTCCCGGCCGCTGTCATGCATCACTCGCGGACCGGAAGTGCTTGGCAGCCGGGTGGACACGACGGGACTCGCCGCGGGCGCTGTGGAGCTCCCACAAGGAAGCTGCCGGCATCCACAAGCTCCCACGGGGCCCCTCTATCCCCCCACGGGTGCAGAAGGCAGGCACACCGCCGCTGATAGGCGGAGCTGGCTCCCGGCCGCTGTCATGCATCACTCGCGGACCGGAAGTGCTTGGCAGCCGGGTGGACACGGCGGGACTCGCCGCGGGTGCTGTGGAGCTCGTACAGGGCTGCCCCCGGGCTGGCACAGCTTCCCCATGGCTCCTCTATCCCCCCACGGGTGCAATAGGCAGGCACACGCCGCACACGCCGCTCGTACACGGAGATGACTCCCGGCCGCTTTCGGTAGGAGTCACCGAGGTGTCCTTGCTCGTGCAACTGCAGGTGGGCTTGAGGCTTCCGAAAGTACCATAAAAAAAAAAAGATTTTTTTATTAAGAAGGTAAAAAAAAAAACAGCGGGACCGACCCGCGAGCTAAGCCGACGGGGACTTCCAGGAGGTCGGCATGAGGTGGCCGCTCATACCGCTCTTGCCCTGGAAGTCCGCAGAGGACCGCGGGCGCTGTGGAGCTCCCACAAGGAAGCTGCCGGCATGCAGCAGCTCCCACGGGGCCCCTCTATCCCCCCACGGGTGCAGAAGGCAGGCACACCGCCGCTGATAGGCGGAGCTGGCTCCCGGCCGCTGTCATGCATCACTCGCGGACCGGAAGTGCTTGGCAGCCGGGTGGACACGACGGGACTCGCCGCGGGCGCTGTGGAGCTCCCACAAGGAAGCTGCCGGCATCCACAAGCTCCCACGGGGCCCCTCTATCCCCCCACGGGTGCAGAAGGCAGGCACACCGCCGCTGATAGGCGGAGCTGGCTCCCGGCCGCTGTCATGCATCACTCGCGGACCGGAAGTGCTTGGCAGCCGGGTGGACACGGCGGGACTCGCCGCGGGTGCTGTGGAGCTCGTACAGGGCTGCCCCCGGGCTGGCACAGCTTCCCCATGGCTCCTCTATCCCCCCACGGGTGCAATAGGCAGGCACACGCCGCACACGCCGCTCGTACACGGAGATGACTCCCGGCCGCTTTCGGTAGGAGTCACCGAGGTGTCCTTGCTCGTGCAACTGCAGGTGGGCTTGAGGCTTCCGAAAGTACCATAAAAAAAAAAAGATTTTTTTATTAAGAAGGTAAAAAAAAAAACAGCGGGACCGACCCGCGAGCTAAGCCGACGGGGACTTCCAGGAGGTCGGCATGAGGTGGCCGCTCATACCGCTCTTGCCCTGGAAGTCCGCCGAGGACCGCGGGCGCTGTGGAGCTCCCACAAGGAAGCTGCCGGCATGCAGCAGCTCCCACGGGGCCCCTCTATCCCCCCACGGGTGCAGAAGGCAGGCACACCGCCGCTGATAGGCGGAGCTGGCTCCCGGCCGCTGTCATGCATCACTCGCGGACCGGAAGTGCTTGGCAGCCGGGTGGACACGGCGGGACTCGCCGCGGGCGCTGTGGAGCTCGTACAGGCTGCCCCCGGGCTGGCACAGCTTCCACAAGGCTCCTCTATCCCCCCACGGGTGCAATAGGCAGGCACACGCCGCACACGCCGCTCGTACACGGAGATGGCTCCCGGCCGCTTTCGGTAGGAGTCACCGAGGTGGCCTTGCTCGTGCAAATGCAGGTGGGCTTGAGGCTTCAGAAAATACCATAAAAAAAAAAAGTTTTTTTATTAAGAAGGTAAAAAAACCAGCGGGACCGACCCGCGAGCGAGGCCGACGGGGACTTCCAGGAGGTCGGCATGACTTTGCCGCTCATACCGCT
>NW_027462853.1:0-22232 GCF_050947455.1 Rhinoderma darwinii
AGAAGTCCAAGATTGTGTTTTTTAGACTGGCTGCCACGAGCTGAAACGAATGCAGCCAAGAGCGAGCGTCTGTGACTTACGGTTCAAAAGTTATTCACAGAAACATGGTTCTGAACTTTGCTGCCAGCCGCGAAAGCGAAAATAACCAAGATCGAGCGTCTAGGATTTACTTGTCAATAGCTCGCCTGGGAAACATCCAGAGAAGTCAAAGACAGTGCTTCTATACTAATTGCCAGGCGCTGAGACGAATGCCGCCAAGATCTAGCGTCTATGACTTACGGTTCAAGAATTAGCCTCAGAAACAGTGGGAAACAGTGCTTCTATACTAATTGCCAGGCGCTGAGACGAATGCCGCCAAGATCGAGCGTCTATGACTTACGGTTCAAGAATTAGCCTCAGAAACAGTGGTTCTGAACATGCTGCCAATAGCTCGCCTGGGAAACATCCAGAGAAGTCCAAGATAGTGTTTTTTAGACTGGCTGCCACGAGCTGAAACGAATGCAGCCAAGAGCGAGCGTCTGTGACTTACGGTTCAAAAGTTATTCACAGAAACATGGTTCTGAACTTTGCTGCCAGCCGCGAAAGCGAAAATAACCAAGATCGAGCGTCTAGGATTTACTTGTCAATAGCTCGCCTGGGAAACATCCAGAGAAGTCAAAGACAGTGCTTCTATACTAATTGCCAGGCGCTGAGACGAATGCCGCCAAGATCTAGCGTCTATGACTTACGGTTCAAGAATTAGCCTCAGAAACAGTGGGAAACAGTGCTTCTATACTAATTGCCAGGCGCTGAGACGAATGCCGCCAAGATCGAGCGTCTATGACTTACGGTTCAAGAATTAGCCTCAGAAACAGTGGTTCTGAACATGCTGCCAATAGCTCGCCTGGGAAACATCCAGAGAAGTCCAAGATTGTGTTTTTTAGACTGGCTGCCACGAGCTGAAACGAATGCAGCCAAGAGCGAGCGTCTGTGACTTACGGTTCAAAAGTTATTCACAGAAACATGGTTCTGAACTTTGCTGCCAGCCGCGAAAGCGAAAATAACCAAGATCGAGCGTCTAGGATTTACTTGTCAATAGCTCGCCTGGGAAACATCCAGAGAAGTCAAAGACAGTGCTTCTATACTAATTGCCAGGCGCTGAGACGAATGCCGCCAAGATCTAGCGTCTATGACTTACGGTTCAAGAATTAGCCTCAGAAACAGTGGGAAACAGTGCTTCTATACTAATTGCCAGGCGCTGAGACGAATGCCGCCAAGATCGAGCGTCTATGACTTACGGTTCAAGAATTAGCCTCAGAAACAGTGGTTCTGAACATGCTGCCAATAGCTCGCCTGGGAAACATCCAGAGAAGTCCAAGATAGTGTTTTTTAGACTGGCTGCCACGAGCTGAAACGAATGCAGCCAAGAGCGAGCGTCTGTGACTTACGGTTCAAGAGTTATTCACAGAAACATGGTTCTGAACTTTGCTGCCAGCCGCGAAAGCGAAAATAACCAAGATCGAGCGTCTAGGATTTACTTGTCAATAGCTCGCCTGGGAAACATCCAGAGAAGTCAAAGACAGTGCTTCTATACTAATTGCCAGGCGCTGAGACGAATGCCGCCAAGATCTAGCGTCTATGACTTACGGTTCAAGAATTAGCCTCAGAAACAGTGGGAAACAGTGCTTCTATACTAATTGCCAGGCGCTGAGACGAATGCCGCCAAGATCGAGCGTGTATGACTTACGGTTCAAGAATTAGCCTCAGAAACAGTGGTTCTGAACATGCTGCCAATAGCTCGCCTGGGAAACATCCAGAGAAGTCCAAGATAGTGTTTTTTAGACTGGCTGCCACGAGCTGAAACGAATGCAGCCAAGAGCGAGCGTCTGTGACTTACGGTTCAAAAGTTATTCACAGAAACATGGTTCTGAACTTTGCTGCCAGCCGCGAAAGCGAAAATAACCAAGATCGAGCGTCTAGGATTTACTTGTCAATAGCTCGCCTGGGAAACATCCAGAGAAGTCAAAGACAGTGCTTCTATACTAATTGCCAGGCGCTGAGACGAATGCCGCCAAGATCTAGCGTCTATGACTTACGGTTCAAGAATTAGCCTCAGAAACAGTGGGAAACAGTGCTTCTATACTAATTGCCAGGCGCTGAGACGAATGCCGCCAAGATCGAGCGTCTATGACTTACGGTTCAAGAATTAGCCTCAGAAACAGTGGTTCTGAACATGCTGCCAATAGCTCGCCTGGGAAACATCCAGAGAAGTCCAAGATAGTGTTTTTTAGACTGGCTGCCACGAGCTGAAACGAATGCAGCCAAGAGCGAGCGTCTGTGACTTACGGTTCAAAAGTTATTCACAGAAACATGGTTCTGAACTTTGCTGCCAGCCGCGAAAGCGAAAATAACCAAGATCGAGCGTCTAGGATTTACTTGTCAATAGCTCGCCTGGGAAACATCCAGAGAAGTCAAAGACAGTGCTTCTATACTAATTGCCAGGCGCTGAGACGAATGCCGCCAAGATCTAGCGTCTATGACTTACGGTTCAAGAATTAGCCTCAGAAACAGTGGGAAACAGTGCTTCTATACTAATTGCCAGGCGCTGAGACGAATGCCGCCAAGATCGAGCGTCTATGACTTACGGTTCAAGAATTAGCCTCAGAAACAGTGGTTCTGAACATGCTGCCAATAGCTCGCCTGGGAAACATCCAGAGAAGTCCAAGATAGTGTTTTTTAGACTGGCTGCCACGAGCTGAAACGAATGCAGCCAAGAGCGAGCGTCTGTGACTTACGGTTCAAGAGTTATTCACAGAAACATGGTTCTGAACTTTGCTGCCAGCCGCGAAAGCGAAAATAACCAAGATCGAGCGTCTAGGATTTACTTGTCAATAGCTCGCCTGGGAAACATCCAGAGAAGTCAAAGACAGTGCTTCTATACTAATTGCCAGGCGCTGAGACGAATGCCGCCAAGATCTAGCGTCTATGACTTACGGTTCAAGAATTAGCCTCAGAAACAGTGGGAAACAGTGCTTCTATACTAATTGCCAGGCGCTGAGACGAATGCCGCCAAGATCGAGCGTCTATGACTTACGGTTCAAGAATTAGTCTCAGAAACAGTGGTTCTGAACATGCTGCCAATAGCTCGCCTGGGAAACATCCAGAGAAGTCCAAGATAGTGTTTTTTAGACTGGCTGCCACGAGCTGAAACGAATGCAGCCAAGAGCGAGCGTCTGTGACTTACGGTTCAAAAGTTATTCACAGAAACATGGTTCTGAACTTTGCTGCCAGCCGCGAAAGCGAAAATAACCAAGATCGAGAGTCTAGGATTTACTTGTCAAAAGCTCGCCTGGGAAACATCCAGAGAAGTCAAAGACAGTGCTTCTATACTAATTGCCAGGCGCTGAGACGAATGCCGCCAAGATCTAGCGTCTATGACTTACGGTTCAAGAATTAGCCTCAGAAACAGTGGGAAACATTGCTTCTTTACTAATTGCCAGGCGCTGAGACGAATGCCGCCAAGATCGAGCGTCTATGACTTACGGTTCAAGAATTAGCCTCAGAAACAGTGGTTCTGAACATGCTGCCAATAGCTCGCCTGGGAAACATCCAGAGAAGTCCAAGATAGTGTTTTTTAGACTGGCTGCCACGAGCTGAAACGAATACAGCCAAGAGCGAGCGTCTGTGACTTACGGTTCAAGAGTTATTCACAGAAACATGGTTCTGAACTTTGCTGCCAGCCGCGAAAGCGAAAATAACCAAGATCGAGAGTCTAGGATTTACTTGTCAATAGCTCGCCTGGGAAACATCCAGAGAAGTCAAAGACAGTGCTTCTATACTAATTGCCAGGCGCTGAGACGAATGCCGCCAAGATCTAGCGTCTATGACTTACGGTTCAAGAATTAGCCTCAGAAACAGTGGGAAACAGTGCTTCTATACTAATTGCCAGGCGCTGAGACGAATGCCGCCAAGATCGAGCGTCTATGACTTACGGTTCAAGAATTAGCCTCAGAAACAGTGGGAAACAGTGCTTCTATACTAATTGCCAGGCGCTGAGACGAATGCCGCCAAGATCGAGCGTCTATGACTTACGGTTCAAGAATTAGCCTCAGAAACAGTGGGAAACAGTGCTTCTATACTAATTGCCAGGCGCTGAGACGAATGCCGCCAAGATCTAGCGTCTATGACTTACGGTTCAAGAATTAGCCTCAGAAACAGTGGGAAACAGTGCTTCTATACTAATTGCCAGGCGCTGAGACGAATGCCGCCAAGATCGAGCGTCTATGACTTACGGTTCAAGAATTAGCCTCAGAAACAGTGGTTCTGAACATGCTGCCAATAGCTCGCCTGGGAAACATCCAGAGAAGTCCAAGATAGTGTTTTTTAGACTGGCTGCCACGAGCTGAAACGAATGCAGCCAAGAGCGAGCGTCTGTGACTTACGGTTCAAGAGTTATTCACAGAAACATGGTTCTGAACTTTGCTGCCAGCCGCGAAAGCGAAAATAACCAAGATCGAGCGTCTAGGATTTACTTGTCAATAGCTCGCCTGGGAAACATCCAGAGAAGTCAAAGACAGTGCTTCTATACTAATTGCCAGGCGCTGAGACGAATGCCGCCAAGATCTAGCGTCTATGACTTACGGTTCAAGAATTAGCCGCAGAAACAGTGGGAAACAGTGCTTCTATACTAATTGCCAGGCGCTGAGACGAATGCCGCCAAGATCGAGCGTCTATGACTTACGGTTCAAGAATTAGCCTCAGAAACAGTGGTTCTGAACATGCTGCCAATAACTCGCCTGGGAAACATCCAGAGAAGTCCAAGATAGTGTTTTTTAGACTGGCTGCCACGAGCTGAAACGAATGCAGCCAAGAGCGAGCGTCTGTGACTTACGGTTCAAGAGTTATTCACAGAAACATGGTTCTGAACTTTGCTGCCAGCCGCGAAAGCGAAAATAAGCAAGATCGAGCGTCTAGGATTTACTTGTCTATAGCTCGCCTGGGAAACATCCAGAGAAGTCAAAGACAGTGCTTCTATACTAATTGCCAGGCGCTGAGACGAATGCCGCCAAGATCTAGCGTCTATGACTTACGGTTCAAGAATTAGCCTCAGAAACAGTGGGAAACAGTGCTTCTATACTAATTGCCAGGCGCTGAGACGAATGCCGCCAAGATCGAGCGTCTATGACTTACGGTTCAAGAATTAGCCTCAGAAACAGTGTTTCTGAACATGCTGCCAATAGCTCGCCTGGGAAACATCCAGAGAAGTCCAAGATAGTGTTTTTTAGACTGGCTGCCACGAGCTGAAACGAATGCAGCCAAGAGCGAGCGTCTGTGACTTACGGTTCAAGAGTTATTCACAGAAACATGGTTCTGAACTTTGCTGCCAGCCGCGAAAGCGAAAATAAGCAAGATCGAGCGTCTAGGATTTACTTGTCAATAGCTCGCCTGGGAAACATCCAGAGAAGTCAAAGACAGTGCTTCTATACTAATTGCCAGGCGCTGAGACGAATGCCGCCAAGATCTAGCGTCTATGACTTACGGTTCAAGAATTAGCCTCAGAAACAGTGGGAAACAGTGCTTCTATACTAATTGCCAGGCGCTGAGACGAATGCCGCCAAGATCGAGCGTCTATGACTTACGGTTCAAGAATTAGCCTCAGAAACAGTGGTTCTGAACATGCTGCCAATAGCTCGCCTGGGAAACATCCAGAGAAGTCCAAGATAGTGTTTTTTAGACTGGCTGCCACGAGCTGAAACGAATGCAGCCAAGAGCGAGCGTCTGTGACTTACGGTTCAAGAGTTATTCACAGAAACATGGTTCTGAACTTTGCTGCCAGCCGCGAAAGCGAAAATAACCAAGATCGAGCGTCTAGGATTTACTTGTCAATAGCTCGCCTG
Source organism: Rhinoderma darwinii (assembly GCF_050947455.1). Lineage (NCBI taxonomy): Eukaryota > Metazoa > Chordata > Amphibia > Anura > Rhinodermatidae > Rhinoderma > Rhinoderma darwinii. The sequence goes on from NW_027462853.1 coordinate 5,877, forward strand.
GGAAACATCCAGAGAAGTCAAAGACAGTGCTTCTATACTAATTGCCAGGCGCTGAGACGAATGCCGCCAAGATCTAGCGTCTATGACTTACGGTTCAAGAATTAGCCGCAGAAACAGTGGGAAACAGTGCTTCTATACTAATTGCCAGGCGCTGAGACGAATGCCGCCAAGATCGAGCGTCTATGACTTACGGTTCAAGAATTAGCCTCAGAAACAGTGGTTCTGAACATGCTGCCAATAACTCGCCTGGGAAACATCCAGAGAAGTCCAAGATAGTGTTTTTTAGACTGGCTGCCACGAGCTGAAACGAATGCAGCCAAGAGCGAGCGTCTGTGACTTACGGTTCAAGAGTTATTCACAGAAACATGGTTCTGAACTTTGCTGCCAGCCGCGAAAGCGAAAATAAGCAAGATCGAGCGTCTAGGATTTACTTGTCTATAGCTCGCCTGGGAAACATCCAGAGAAGTCAAAGACAGTGCTTCTATACTAATTGCCAGGCGCTGAGACGAATGCCGCCAAGATCTAGCGTCTATGACTTACGGTTCAAGAATTAGCCTCAGAAACAGTGGGAAACAGTGCTTCTATACTAATTGCCAGGCGCTGAGACGAATGCCGCCAAGATCGAGCGTCTATGACTTACGGTTCAAGAATTAGCCTCAGAAACAGTGTTTCTGAACATGCTGCCAATAGCTCGCCTGGGAAACATCCAGAGAAGTCCAAGATAGTGTTTTTTAGACTGGCTGCCACGAGCTGAAACGAATGCAGCCAAGAGCGAGCGTCTGTGACTTACGGTTCAAGAGTTATTCACAGAAACATGGTTCTGAACTTTGCTGCCAGCCGCGAAAGCGAAAATAAGCAAGATCGAGCGTCTAGGATTTACTTGTCAATAGCTCGCCTGGGAAACATCCAGAGAAGTCAAAGACAGTGCTTCTATACTAATTGCCAGGCGCTGAGACGAATGCCGCCAAGATCTAGCGTCTATGACTTACGGTTCAAGAATTAGCCTCAGAAACAGTGGGAAACAGTGCTTCTATACTAATTGCCAGGCGCTGAGACGAATGCCGCCAAGATCGAGCGTCTATGACTTACGGTTCAAGAATTAGCCTCAGAAACAGTGGTTCTGAACATGCTGCCAATAGCTCGCCTGGGAAACATCCAGAGAAGTCCAAGATAGTGTTTTTTAGACTGGCTGCCACGAGCTGAAACGAATGCAGCCAAGAGCGAGCGTCTGTGACTTACGGTTCAAGAGTTATTCACAGAAACATGGTTCTGAACTTTGCTGCCAGCCGCGAAAGCGAAAATAACCAAGATCGAGCGTCTAGGATTTACTTGTCAATAGCTCGCCTGGGAAACATCCAGAGAAGTCAAAGACAGTGCTTCTATACTAATTGCCAGGCGCTGAGACGAATGCCGCCAAGATCTAGCGTCTATGACTTACGGTTCAAGAATTAGCCTCAGAAACAGTGGGAAACATTGCTTCTATACTAATTGCCAGGCGCTGAGACGAATGCCCGCCAAGATCGAGCGTCTATGACTTACGGTTCAAGAATTAGCCTCAGAAACAGTGGTTCTGAACATGCTGCCAATAGCTCGCCTGGGAAACATCCAGAGAAGTCCAAGATAGTGTTTTTTAGACTGGCTGCCACGAGCTGAAACGAATACAGCCAAGAGCGAGCGTCTGTGACTTACGGTTCAAGAGTTATTCACAGAAACATGGTTCTGAACTTTGCTGCCAGCCGCGAAAGCGAAAATAACCAAGATCGAGAGTCTAGGATTTACTTGTCAATAGCTCGCCTGGGAAACATCCAGAGAAGTCAAAGACAGTGCTTCTATACTAATTGCCAGGCGCTGAGACGAATGCCGCCAAGATCTAGCGTCTATGACTTACGGTTCAAGAATTAGCCTCAGAAACAGTGGGAAACAGTGCTTCTATACTAATTGCCAGGCGCTGAGACGAATGCCGCCAAGATCGAGCGTCTATGAGTTACGGTTCAAGAATTAGCCTCAGAAACAGTGGGAAACAGTGCTTCTATACTAATTGCCAGGCGCTGAGACGAATGCCGCCAAGATCGAGCGTCTATGACTTACGGTTCAAGAATTAGCCTCAGAAACAGTGGGAAACAGTGCTTCTATACTAATTGCCAGGCGCTGAGACGAATGCCGCCAAGATCTAGCGTCTATGACTTACGGTTCAAGAATTAGCCTCAGAAACAGTGGGAAACAGTGCTTCTATACTAATTGCCAGGCGCTGAGACGAATGCCGCCAAGATCGAGCGTCTATGACTTACGGTTCAAGAATTAGCCTCAGAAACAGTGGTTCTGAACATGCTGCCAATAGCTCGCCTGGGAAACATCCAGAGAAGTCCAAGATAGTGTTTTTTAGACTGGCTGCCACGAGCTGAAACGAATGCAGCCAAGAGCGAGCGTCTGTGACTTACGGTTCAAGAGTTATTCACAGAAACATGGTTCTGAACTTTGCTGCCAGCCGCGAAAGCGAAAATAACCAAGATCGAGCGTCTAGGATTTACTTGTCAATAGCTCGCCTGGGAAACATCCAGAGAAGTCAAAGACAGTGCTTCTATACTAATTGCCAGGCGCTGAGACGAATGCCGCCAAGATCTAGCGTCTATGACTTACGGTTCAAGAATTAGCCGCAGAAACAGTGGGAAACAGTGCTTCTATACTAATTGCCAGGCGCTGAGACGAATGCCGCCAAGATCGAGCGTCTATGACTTACGGTTCAAGAATTAGCCTCAGAAACAGTGGTTCTGAACATGCTGCCAATAGCTCGCCTGGGAAACATCCAGAGAAGTCCAAGATAGTGTTTTTTAGACTGGCTGCCACGAGCTGAAACGAATGCAGCCAAGAGCGAGCGTCTGTGACTTACGGTTCAAGAGTTATTCACAGAAACATGGTTCTGAACTTTGCTGCCAGCCGCGAAAGCGAAAATAAGCAAGATCGAGCGTCTAGGATTTACTTGTCAATAGCTCGCCTGGGAAACATCCAGAGAAGTCAAAGACAGTGCTTCTATACTAATTGCCAGGCGCTGAGACGAATGCCGCCAAGATCTAGCGTCTATGACTTACGGTTCAAGAATTAGCCTCAGAAACAGTGGGAAACAGTGCTTCTATACTAATTGCCAGGCGCTGAGACGAATGCCGCCAAGATCGAGCGTCTATGACTTACGGTTCAAGAATTAGCCTCAGAAACAGTGGTTCTGAACATGCTGCCAATAGCTCGCCTGGGAAACATCCAGAGAAGTCCAAGATAGTGTTTTTTAGACTGGCTGCCACGAGCTGAAACGAATGCAGCCAAGAGCGAGCGTCTGTGACTTACGGTTCAAAAGTTATTCACAGAAACATGGTTCTGAACTTTGCTGCCAGCCGCGAAAGCGAAAATAAGCAAGATCGAGCGTCTAGGATTTACTTGTCAATAGCTCGCCTGGGAAACATCCAGAGAAGTCAAAGACAGTGCTTCTATACTAATTGCCAGGCGCTGAGACGAATGCCGCCAAGATCTAGCGTCTATGACTTACGGTTCAAGAATTAGCCTCAGAAACAGTGGGAAACAGTGCTTCTATACTAATTGCCAGGCGCTGAGACGAATGCCGCCAAGATCGAGCGTCTATGACTTACGGTTCAAGAATTAGCCTCAGAAACAGTGGTTCTGAACATGCTGCCAATAGCTCGCCTGGGAAACATCCAGAGAAGTCCAAGATAGTGTTTTTTAGACTGGCTGCCACGAGCTGAAACGAATGCAGCCAAGAGCGAGCGTCTGTGACTTACGGTTCAAGAGTTATTCACAGAAACATGGTTCTGAACTTTGCTGCCAGCCGCGAAAGCGAAAATAACCAAGATCGAGCGTCTAGGATTTACTTGTCAATAGCTCGCCTGGGAAACATCCAGAGAAGTCAAAGACAGTGCTTCTATACTAATTGCCAGGCGCTGAGACGAATGCCGCCAAGATCTAGCGTCTATGACTTACGGTTCAAGAATTAGCCTCAGAAACAGTGGGAAACAGTGCTTCTATACTAATTGCCAGGCGCTGAGACGAATGCCGCCAAGATCGAGCGTCTATGACTTACGGTTCAAGAATTAGCCTCAGAAACAGTGGTTCTGAACATGCTGCCAATAGCTCGCCTGGGAAACATCCAGAGAAGTCCAAGATAGTGTTTTTTAGACTGGCTGCCACGAGCTGAAACGAATGCAGCCAAGAGCGAGCGTCTGTGACTTACGGTTCAAGAGTTATTCACAGAAACATGGTTCTGAACTTTGCTGCCAGCCGCGAAAGCGAAAATAACCAAGATCGAGCGTCTAGGATTTACTTGTCAATAGCTCGCCTGGGAAACATCCAGAGAAGTCAAAGACAGTGCTTCTATACTAATTGCCAGGCGCTGAGACGAATGCCGCCAAGATCTAGCGTCTATGACTTACGGTTCAAGAATTAGCCTCAGAAACAGTGGGAAACAGTGCTTCTATACTAATTGCCAGGCGCTGAGACGAATGCCGCCAAGATCGAGCGTCTATGACTTACGGTTCAAGAATTAGCCTCAGAAACAGTGGTTCTGAACATGCTGCCAATAGCTCGCCTGGGAAACATCCAGAGAAGTCCAAGATAGTGTTTTTTAGACTGGCTGCCACGAGCTGAAACGAATGCAGCCAAGAGCGAGCGTCTGTGACTTACGGTTCAAGAGTTATTCACAGAAACATGGTTCTGAACTTTGCTGCCAGCCGCGAAAGCGAAAATAACCAAGATCGAGCGTCTAGGATTTACTTGTCAATAGCTCGCCTGGGAAACATCCAGAGAAGTCAAAGACAGTGCTTCTATACTAATTGCCAGGCGCTGAGACGAATGCCGCCAAGATCTAGCGTCTATGACTTACGGTTCAAGAATTAGCCTCAGAAACAGTGGGAAACAGTGCTTCTATACTAATTGCCAGGCGCTGAGACGAATGCCGCCAAGATCGAGCGTCTATGACTTACGGTTCAAGAATTAGCCTCAGAAACAGTGGTTCTGAACATGCTGCCAATAGCTCGCCTGGGAAACATCCAGAGAAGTCCAAGATAGTGTTTTTTAGACTGGCTGCCACGAGCTGAAACGAATGCAGCCAAGAGCGAGCGTCTGTGAATTACGGTTCAAAAGTTATTCACAGAAACATGGTTCTGAACTTTGCTGCCAGCCGCGAAAGCGAAAATAACCAAGATCGAGAGTCTAGGATTTACTTGTCAATAGCTCGCCTGGGAAACATCCAGAGAAGTCAAAGACAGTGCTTCTATACTAATTGCCAGGCGCTGAGACGAATGCCGCCAAGATCTAGCGTCTATGACTTACGGTTCAAGAATTAGCCTCAGAAACAGTGGGAAACAGTGCTTCTATACTAATTGCCAGGCGCTGAGACGAATGCCGCCAAGATCGAGCGTCTATGACTTACGGTTCAAGAATTAGCCTCAGAAACAGTGGTTCTGAACATGCTGCCAATAGCTCGCCTGGGAAACATCCAGAGAAGTCCAAGATAGTGTTTTTTAGACTGGCTGCCACGAGCTGAAACGAATACAGCCAAGAGCGAGCGTCTGTGACTTACGGTTAAAGAGTTATTCACAGAAACATGGTTCTGAACTTTGCTGCCAGCCGCGAAAGCGAAAATAACCAAGATCGAGCGTCTAGGATTTACTTGTCAATAGCTCGCCTGGGAAACATCCAGAGAAGTCAAAGACAGTGCTTCTATACTAATTGCCAGGCGCTGAGACGAATGCCGCCAAGATCTAGCGTCTATGACTTACGGTTCAAGAATTAGCCTCAGAAACAGTGGGAAACAGTGCTTCTATACTAATTGCCAGGCGCTGAGACGAATGCCGCCAAGATCGAGCGTCTATGACTTACGGTTCAAGAATTAGCCTCAGAAACAGTGGTTCTGAACATGCTGCCAATAGCTCGCCTGGGAAACATCCAGAGAAGTCCAAGATAGTGTTTTTTAGACTGGCTGCCACGAGCTGAAACGAATGCAGCCAAGAGCGAGCGTCTGTGACTTACGGTTCAAGAGTTATTCACAGAAACATGGTTCTGAACTTTGCTGCCAGCCGCGAAAGCGAAAATAAGCAAGATCGAGCGTCTAGGATTTACTTGTCAATAGCTCGCCTGGGAAACATCCAGAGAAGTCAAAGACAGTGCTTCTATACTAATTGCCAGGCGCTGAGACGAATGCCGCCAAGATCTAGCGTCTATGACTTACGGTTCAAGAATTAGCCTCAGAAACAGTGGGAAACAGTGCTTCTATACTAATTGCCAGGCGCTGAGACGAATGCCGCCAAGATCGAGCGTCTATGACTTACGGTTCAAGAATTAGCCTCAGAAACAGTGGTTCTGAACATGCTGCCAATAGCTCGCCTGGGAAACATCCAGAGAAGTCCAAGATAGTGTTTTTTAGACTGGCTGCCACGAGCTGAAACGAATGCAGCCAAGAGCGAGCGTCTGTGACTTACGGTTCAAGAGTTATTCACAGAAACATGGTTCTGAACTTTGCTGCCAGCCGCGAAAGCGAAAATAACCAAGATCGAGCGTCTAGGATTTACTTGTCAATAGCTCGCCTGGGAAACATCCAGAGAAGTCAAAGACAGTGCTTCTATACTAATTGCCAGGCGCTGAGACGAATGCCGCCAAGATCTAGCGTCTATGACTTACGGTTCAAGAATTAGCCGCAGAAACAGTGGGAAACAGTGCTTCTATACTAATTGCCAGGCGCTGAGACGAATGCCGCCAAGATCGAGCGTCTATGACTTACGGTTCAAGAATTAGCCTCAGAAACAGTGGTTCTGAACATGCTGCCAATAACTCGCCTGGGAAACATCCAGAGAAGTCCAAGATAGTGTTTTTTAGACTGGCTGCCACGAGCTGAAACGAATGCAGCCAAGAGCGAGCGTCTGTGACTTACGGTTCAAGAGTTATTCACAGAAACATGGTTCTGAACTTTGCTGCCAGCCGCGAAAGCGAAAATAAGCAAGATCGAGCGTCTAGGATTTACTTGTCTATAGCTCGCCTGGGAAACATCCAGAGAAGTCAAAGACAGTGCTTCTATACTAATTGCCAGGCGCTGAGACGAATGCCGCCAAGATCTAGCGTCTATGACTTACGGTTCAAGAATTAGCCTCAGAAACAGTGGGAAACAGTGCTTCTATACTAATTGCCAGGCGCTGAGACGAATGCCGCCAAGATCGAGCGTCTATGACTTACGGTTCAAGAATTAGCCTCAGAAACAGTGTTTCTGAACATGCTGCCAATAGCTCGCCTGGGAAACATCCAGAGAAGTCCAAGATAGTGTTTTTTAGACTGGCTGCCACGAGCTGAAACGAATGCAGCCAAGAGCGAGCGTCTGTGACTTACGGTTCAAGAGTTATTCACAGAAACATGGTTCTGAACTTTGCTGCCAGCCGCGAAAGCGAAAATAAGCAAGATCGAGCGTCTAGGATTTACTTGTCAATAGCTCGCCTGGGAAACATCCAGAGAAGTCAAAGACAGTGCTTCTATACTAATTGCCAGGCGCTGAGACGAATGCCGCCAAGATCTAGCGTCTATGACTTACGGTTCAAGAATTAGCCTCAGAAACAGTGGGAAACAGTGCTTCTATACTAATTGCCAGGCGCTGAGACGAATGCCGCCAAGATCGAGCGTCTATGACTTACGGTTCAAGAATTAGCCTCAGAAACAGTGGTTCTGAACATGCTGCCAATAGCTCGCCTGGGAAACATCCAGAGAAGTCCAAGATAGTGTTTTTTAGACTGGCTGCCACGAGCTGAAACGAATGCAGCCAAGAGCGAGCGTCTGTGACTTACGGTTCAAAAGTTATTCACAGAAACATGGTTCTGAACTTTGCTGCCAGCCGCGAAAGCGAAAATAAGCAAGATCGAGCGTCTAGGATTTACTTGTCAATAGCTCGCCTGGGAAACATCCAGAGAAGTCAAAGACAGTGCTTCTACACTAATTGCCAGGCGCTGAGACGAATGCCGCCAAGATCTAGCGTCTATGACTTACGGTTCAAGAATTAGCCGCAGAAACAGTGGGAAACAGTGCTTCTATACTAATTGCCAGGCGCTGAGACGAATGCCGCCAAGATCGAGCGTCTATGACTTACGGTTCAAGAATTAGCCTCAGAAACAGTGGTTCTGAACATGCTGCCAATAACTCGCCTGGGAAACATCCAGAGAAGTCCAAGATAGTGTTTTTTAGACTGGCTGCCACGAGCTGAAACGAATGCAGCCAAGAGCGAGCGTCTGTGACTTACGGTTCAAGAGTTATTCACAGAAACATGGTTCTGAACTTTGCTGCCAGCCGCGAAAGCGAAAATAAGCAAGATCGAGCGTCTAGGATTTACTTGTCTATAGCTCGCCTGGGAAACATCCAGAGAAGTCAAAGACAGTGCTTCTATACTAATTGCCAGGCGCTGAGACGAATGCCGCCAAGATCTAGCGTCTATGACTTACGGTTCAAGAATTAGCCTCAGAAACAGTGGGAAACAGTGCTTCTATACTAATTGCCAGGCGCTGAGACGAATGCCGCCAAGATCGAGCGTCTATGACTTACGGTTCAAGAATTAGCCTCAGAAACAGTGGTTCTGAACATGCTGCCAATAACTCGCCTGGGAAACATCCAGAGAAGTCCAAGATAGTGTTTTTTAGACTGGCTGCCACGAGCTGAAACGAATGCAGCCAAGAGCGAGCGTCTGTGACTTACGGTTCAAGAGTTATTCACAGAAACATGGTTCTGAACTTTGCTGCCAGCCGCGAAAGCGAAAATAAGCAAGATCGAGCGTCTAGGATTTACTTGTCTATAGCTCGCCTGGGAAACATCCAGAGAAGTCAAAGACAGTGCTTCTATACTAATTGCCAGGCGCTGAGACGAATGCCGCCAAGATCTAGCGTCTATGACTTACGGTTCAAGAATTAGCCTCAGAAACAGTGGGAAACAGTGCTTCTATACTAATTGCCAGGCGCTGAGACGAATGCCGCCAAGATCGAGCGTCTATGACTTACGGTTCAAGAATTAGCCTCAGAAACAGTGTTTCTGAACATGCTGCCAATAGCTCGCCTGGGAAACATCCAGAGAAGTCCAAGATAGTGTTTTTTAGACTGGCTGCCACGAGCTGAAACGAATGCAGCCAAGAGCGAGCGTCTGTGACTTACGGTTCAAGAGTTATTCACAGAAACATGGTTCTGAACTTTGCTGCCAGCCGCGAAAGCGAAAATAAGCAAGATCGAGCGTCTAGGATTTACTTGTCAATAGCTCGCCTGGGAAACATCCAGAGAAGTCAAAGACAGTGCTTCTATACTAATTGCCAGGCGCTGAGACGAATGCCGCCAAGATCTAGCGTCTATGACTTACGGTTCAAGAATTAGCCTCAGAAACAGTGGGAAACAGTGCTTCTATACTAATTGCCAGGCGCTGAGACGAATGCCGCCAAGATCGAGCGTCTATGACTTACGGTTCAAGAATTAGCCTCAGAAACAGTGGTTCTGAACATGCTGCCAATAGCTCGCCTGGGAAACATCCAGAGAAGTCCAAGATAGTGTTTTTTAGACTGGCTGCCACGAGCTGAAACGAATGCAGCCAAGAGCGAGCGTCTGTGACTTACGGTTCAAAAGTTATTCACAGAAACATGGTTCTGAACTTTGCTGCCAGCCGCGAAAGCGAAAATAAGCAAGATCGAGCGTCTAGGATTTACTTGTCAATAGCTCGCCTGGGAAACATCCAGAGAAGTCAAAGACAGTGCTTCTATACTAATTGCCAGGCGCTGAGACGAATGCCGCCAAGATCTAGCGTCTATGACTTACGGTTCAAGAATTAGCCTCAGAAACAGTGGGAAACAGTGCTTCTATACTAATTGCCAGGCGCTGAGACGAATGCCGCCAAGATCGAGCGTCTATGACTTACGGTTCAAGAATTAGCCTCAGAAACAGTGGTTCTGAACATGCTGCCAATAGCTCGCCTGGGAAACATCCAGAGAAGTCCAAGATAGTGTTTTTTAGACTGGCTGCCACGAGCTGAAACGAATGCAGCCAAGAGCGAGCGTCTGTGACTTACGGTTCAAGAGTTATTCACAGAAACATGGTTCTGAACTTTGCTGCCAGCCGCGAAAGCGAAAATAACCAAGATCGAGCGTCTAGGATTTACTTGTCAATAGCTCGCCTGGGAAACATCCAGAGAAGTCAAAGACAGTGCTTCTATACTAATTGCCAGGCGCTGAGACGAATGCCGCCAAGATCTAGCGTCTATGACTTACGGTTCAAGAATTAGCCTCAGAAACAGTGGGAAACAGTGCTTCTATACTAATTGCCAGGCGCTGAGACGAATGCCGCCAAGATCGAGCGTCTATGACTTACGGTTCAAGAATTAGCCTCAGAAACAGTGGTTCTGAACATGCTGCCAATAGCTCGCCTGGGAAACATCCAGAGAAGTCCAAGATAGTGTTTTTTAGACTGGCTGCCACGAGCTGAAACGAATGCAGCCAAGAGCGAGCGTCTGTGACTTACGGTTCAAAAGTTATTCACAGAAACATGGTTCTGAACTTTGCTGCCAGCCGCGAAAGCGAAAATAACCAAGATCGAGAGTCTAGGATTTACTTGTCAATAGCTCGCCTGGGAAACATCCAGAGAAGTCAAAGACAGTGCTTCTATACTAATTGCCAGGCGCTGAGACGAATGCCGCCAAGATCTAGCGTCTATGACTTACGGTTCAAGAATTAGCCTCAGAAACAGTGGGAAACAGTGCTTCTATACTAATTGCCAGGCGCTGAGACGAATGCCGCCAAGATCGAGCGTCTATGACTTACGGTTCAAGAATTAGCCTCAGAAACAGTGGTTCTGAACATGCTGCCAATAGCTCGCCTGGGAAACATCCAGAGAAGTCCAAGATAGTGTTTTTTAGACTGGCTGCCACGAGCTGAAACGAATGCAGCCAAGAGCGAGCGTCTGTGACTTACGGTTCAAGAGTTATTCACAGAAACATGGTTCTGAACTTTGCTGCCAGCCGCGAAAGCGAAAATAACCAAGATCGAGCGTCTAGGATTTACTTGTCAATAGCTCGCCTGGGAAACATCCAGAGAAGTCAAAGACAGTGCTTCTATACTAATTGCCAGGCGCTGAGACGAATGCCGCCAAGATCTAGCGTCTATGACTTACGGTTCAAGAATTAGCCTCAGAAACAGTGGGAAACAGTGCTTCTATACTAATTGCCAGGCGCTGAGACGAATGCCGCCAAGATCGAGCGTCTATGACTTACGGTTCAAGAATTAGCCTCAGAAACAGTGGTTCTGAACATGCTGCCAATAGCTCGCCTGGGAAACATCCAGAGAAGTCCAAGATAGTGTTTTTTAGACTGGCTGCCACGAGCTGAAACGAATGCAGCCAAGAGCGAGCGTCTGTGACTTACGGTTCAAGAGTTATTCACAGAAACATGGTTCTGAACTTTGCTGCCAGCCGCGAAAGCGAAAATAAGCAAGATCGAGCGTCTAGGATTTACTTGTCAATAGCTCGCCTGGGAAACATCCAGAGAAGTCAAAGACAGTGCTTCTATACTAATTGCCAGGCGCTGAGACGAATGCCGCCAAGATCTAGCGTCTATGACTTACGGTTCAAGAATTAGCCTCAGAAACAGTGGGAAACAGTGCTTCTATACTAATTGCCAGGCGCTGAGACGAATGCCGCCAAGATCGAGCGTCTATGACTTACGGTTCAAGAATTAGCCTCAGAAACAGTGGTTCTGAACATGCTGCCAATAGCTCGCCTGGGAAACATCCAGAGAAGTCCAAGATAGTGTTTTTTAGACTGGCTGCCACGAGCTGAAACGAATGCAGCCAAGAGCGAGCGTCTGTGACTTACGGTTCAAGAGTTATTCACAGAAACATGGTTCTGAACTTTGCTGCCAGCCGCGAAAGCGAAAATAACCAAGATCGAGCGTCTAGGATTTACTTGTCAATAGCTCGCCTGGGAAACATCCAGAGAAGTCAAAGACAGTGCTTCTATACTAATTGCCAGGCGCTGAGACGAATGCCGCCAAGATCTAGCGTCTATGACTTACGGTTCAAGAATTAGCCGCAGAAACAGTGGGAAACAGTGCTTCTATACTAATTGCCAGGCGCTGAGACGAATGCCGCCAAGATCGAGCGTCTATGACTTACGGTTCAAGAATTAGCCTCAGAAACAGTGGTTCTGAACATGCTGCCAATAACTCGCCTGGGAAACATCCAGAGAAGTCCAAGATAGTGTTTTTTAGACTGGCTGCCACGAGCTGAAACGAATGCAGCCAAGAGCGAGCGTCTGTGACTTACGGTTCAAGAGTTATTCACAGAAACATGGTTCTGAACTTTGCTGCCAGCCGCGAAAGCGAAAATAAGCAAGATCGAGCGTCTAGGATTTACTTGTCTATAGCTCGCCTGGGAAACATCCAGAGAAGTCAAAGACAGTGCTTCTATACTAATTGCCAGGCGCTGAGACGAATGCCGCCAAGATCTAGCGTCTATGACTTACGGTTCAAGAATTAGCCTCAGAAACAGTGGGAAACAGTGCTTCTATACTAATTGCCAGGCGCTGAGACGAATGCCGCCAAGATCGAGCGTCTATGACTTACGGTTCAAGAATTAGCCTCAGAAACAGTGTTTCTGAACATGCTGCCAATAGCTCGCCTGGGAAACATCCAGAGAAGTCCAAGATAGTGTTTTTTAGACTGGCTGCCACGAGCTGAAACGAATGCAGCCAAGAGCGAGCGTCTGTGACTTACGGTTCAAGAGTTATTCACAGAAACATGGTTCTGAACTTTGCTGCCAGCCGCGAAAGCGAAAATAAGCAAGATCGAGCGTCTAGGATTTACTTGTCAATAGCTCGCCTGGGAAACATCCAGAGAAGTCAAAGACAGTGCTTCTATACTAATTGCCAGGCGCTGAGACGAATGCCGCCAAGATCTAGCGTCTATGACTTACGGTTCAAGAATTAGCCTCAGAAACAGTGGGAAACAGTGCTTCTATACTAATTGCCAGGCGCTGAGACGAATGCCGCCAAGATCGAGCGTCTATGACTTACGGTTCAAGAATTAGCCTCAGAAACAGTGGTTCTGAACATGCTGCCAATAGCTCGCCTGGGAAACATCCAGAGAAGTCCAAGATAGTGTTTTTTAGACTGGCTGCCACGAGCTGAAACGAATGCAGCCAAGAGCGAGCGTCTGTGACTTACGGTTCAAGAGTTATTCACAGAAACATGGTTCTGAACTTTGCTGCCAGCCGCGAAAGCGAAAATAACCAAGATCGAGCGTCTAGGATTTACTTGTCAATAGCTCGCCTGGGAAACATCCAGAGAAGTCAAAGACAGTGCTTCTATACTAATTGCCAGGCGCTGAGACGAATGCCGCCAAGATCTAGCGTCTATGACTTACGGTTCAAGAATTAGCCGCAGAAACAGTGGGAAACAGTGCTTCTATACTAATTGCCAGGCGCTGAGACGAATGCCGCCAAGATCGAGCGTCTATGACTTACGGTTCAAGAATTAGCCTCAGAAACAGTGGTTCTGAACATGCTGCCAATAGCTCGCCTGGGAAACATCCAGAGAAGTCCAAGATAGTGTTTTTTAGACTGGCTGCCACGAGCTGAAACGAATGCAGCCAAGAGCGAGCGTCTGTGACTTACGGTTCAAGAGTTATTCACAGAAACATGGTTCTGAACTTTGCTGCCAGCCGCGAAAGCGAAAATAAGCAAGATCGAGCGTCTAGGATTTACTTGTCAATAGCTCGCCTGGGAAACATCCAGAGAAGTCAAAGACAGTGCTTCTATACTAATTGCCAGGCGCTGAGACGAATGCCGCCAAGATCTAGCGTCTATGACTTACGGTTCAAGAATTAGCCTCAGAAACAGTGGGAAACAGTGCTTCTATACTAATTGCCAGGCGCTGAGACGAATGCCGCCAAGATCGAGCGTCTATGACTTACGGTTCAAGAATTAGCCTCAGAAACAGTGGTTCTGAACATGCTGCCAATAGCTCGCCTGGGAAACATCCAGAGAAGTCCAAGATAGTGTTTTTTAGACTGGCTGCCACGAGCTGAAACGAATGCAGCCAAGAGCGAGCGTCTGTGACTTACGGTTCAAGAGTTATTCACAGAAACATGGTTCTGAACTTTGCTGCCAGCCGCGAAAGCGAAAATAACCAAGATCGAGCGTCTAGGATTTACTTGTCAATAGCTCGCCTGGGAAACATCCAGAGAAGTCAAAGACAGTGCTTCTATACTAATTGCCAGGCGCTGAGACGAATGCCGCCAAGATCTAGCGTCTATGACTTACGGTTCAAGAATTAGCCGCAGAAACAGTGGGAAACAGTGCTTCTATACTAATTGCCAGGCGCTGAGACGAATGCCGCCAAGATCGAGCGTCTATGACTTACGGTTCAAGAATTAGCCTCAGAAACAGTGGTTCTGAACATGCTGCCAATAACTCGCCTGGGAAACATCCAGAGAAGTCCAAGATAGTGTTTTTTAGACTGGCTGCCACGAGCTGAAACGAATGCAGCCAAGAGCGAGCGTCTGTGACTTACGGTTCAAGAGTTATTCACAGAAACATGGTTCTGAACTTTGCTGCCAGCCGCGAAAGCGAAAATAAGCAAGATCGAGCGTCTAGGATTTACTTGTCTATAGCTCGCCTGGGAAACATCCAGAGAAGTCAAAGACAGTGCTTCTATACTAATTGCCAGGCGCTGAGACGAATGCCGCCAAGATCTAGCGTCTATGACTTACGGTTCAAGAATTAGCCTCAGAAACAGTGGGAAACAGTGCTTCTATACTAATTGCCAGGCGCTGAGACGAATGCCGCCAAGATCGAGCGTCTATGACTTACGGTTCAAGAATTAGCCTCAGAAACAGTGTTTCTGAACATGCTGCCAATAGCTCGCCTGGGAAACATCCAGAGAAGTCCAAGATAATGTTTTTTAGACTGGCTGCCACGAGCTGAAACGAATGCAGCCAAGAGCGAGCGTCTGTGACTTACGGTTCAAGAGTTATTCACAGAAACATGGTTCTGAACTTTGCTGCCAGCCGCGAAAGCGAAAATAAGCAAGATCGAGCGTCTAGGATTTACTTGTCAATAGCTCGCCTGGGAAACATCCAGAGAAGTCAAAGACAGTGCTTCTATACTAATTGCCAGGCGCTGAGACGAATGCCGCCAAGATCTAGCGTCTATGACTTACGGTTCAAGAATTAGCCTCAGAAACAGTGGGAAACAGTGCTTCTATACTAATTGCCAGGCGCTGAGACGAATGCCGCCAAGATCGAGCGTCTATGACTTACGGTTCAAGAATTAGCCTCAGAAACAGTGGTTCTGAACATGCTGCCAATAGCTCGCCTGGGAAACATCCAGAGAAGTCCAAGATAGTGTTTTTTAGACTGGCTGCCACGAGCTGAAACGAATGCAGCCAAGAGCGAGCGTCTGTGACTTACGGTTCAAGAGTTATTCACAGAAACATGGTTCTGAACTTTGCTGCCAGCCGCGAAAGCGAAAATAACCAAGATCGAGCGTCTAGGATTTACTTGTCAATAGCTCGCCTGGGAAACATCCAGAGAAGTCAAAGACAGTGCTTCTATACTAATTGCCAGGCGCTGAGACGAATGCCGCCAAGATCTAGCGTCTATGACTTACGGTTCAAGAATTAGCCGCAGAAACAGTGGGAAACAGTGCTTCTATACTAATTGCCAGGCGCTGAGACGAATGCCGCCAAGATCGAGCGTCTATGACTTACGGTTCAAGAATTAGCCTCAGAAACAGTGGTTCTGAACATGCTGCCAATAACTCGCCTGGGAAACATCCAGAGAAGTCCAAGATAGTGTTTTTTAGACTGGCTGCCACGAGCTGAAACGAATGCAGCCAAGAGCGAGCGTCTGTGACTTACGGTTCAAGAGTTATTCACAGAAACATGGTTCTGAACTTTGCTGCCAGCCGCGAAAGCGAAAATAACCAAGATCGAGCGTCTAGGATTTACTTGTCTATAGCTCGCCTGGGAAACATCCAGAGAAGTCAAAGACAGTGCTTCTATACTAATTGCCAGGCGCTGAGACGAATGCCGCCAAGATCTAGCGTCTATGACTTACGGTTCAAGAATTAGCCTCAGAAACAGTGGGAAACAGTGCTTCTATACTAATTGCCAGGCGCTGAGACGAATGCCGCCAAGATCGAGCGTCTATGACTTACGGTTCAAGAATTAGCCTCAGAAACAGTGGTTCTGAACATGCTGCCAATAGCTCGCCTGGGAAACATCCAGAGAAGTCCAAGATAGTGTTTTTTAGACTGGCTGCCACGAGCTGAAACGAATGCAGCCAAGAGCGAGCGTCTGTGACTTA
>NW_027462854.1:0-62127 GCF_050947455.1 Rhinoderma darwinii
TCGCTCTTGGCTGCATTCGTTTCAGCTCGTGGCAGCCAGTCTAAAAAAACCCTATCTTGGACTTCTCTGGATGTTTCCCAGGCGAGCTATTGGCAGCATGTTCAGAACCACTGTTTCTGAGGCTAATTCTTGAACCGTAAGTCATAGACGCTCGATCTTGGCGGCATTCGTCTCAGCGCCTGGCAATTAGTATAGAAGCACTGTTTCCCACTGTTTCTGAGGCTAATTCTTGAACCGTAAGTCATAGACTCTCGATCTTGGCGGCATTCGTCTCAGCGCCTGGCAATTAGTATAGAAGCACTGTCTTTGACTTCACTGGATGTTTCCCAGGCGAGCTATTGACAAGTAAATCCTAGACGCTCGATCTTGGTTATTTTCGCTTTCGCGGCTGGCAGCAAAGTTCAGAACCATGTTTCTGTGAATAACTCTTGAACCGTAAGTCACAGACGCTCGCTCTTGGCTGCATTCGTTTCAGCTCGTGGCAGCCAGTCTAAAAAAAACACTATCTTGGACTTCTCTGGATGTTTCCCAGGCGAGCTATTGGCAGCATGTTCAGAACCACTGTTTCTGAGGCTAATTCTTGAACCGTAAGTCATAGACGCTCGATCTTGGCGGCATTCGTCTCAGCGCCTGGCAATTAGTATAGAAGCACTGTTTCCCACTGTTTCTGAGGCTAATTCTTGAACCGTAAGTCATAGACGCTCGATCTTGGCGGCATTCGTCTCAGCGCCTGGCAATTAGTATAGAAGCACTGTTTCCCACTGTTTCTGAGGCTAATTCTTGAACCGTAAGTCTTAGACGCTTGATCTTGGCGGCATTCGTCTCAGCGCCTGGCAATTAGTATAGAAGCACTGTCTTTGACTTCTCTGGATGTTTTCCAGGCGAGCTATTCACAAGTAAATCCTAGACGCTCGATCTTGGTTGCTTTCGCTTTCGCGGCTGGCAGCAAAGTTCAGAACCATGTTTATGTGAATAACTTTTGAACCGTAAGTCACAGACGCTCGCTCTTGGCTGCATTCGTTTCAGCTCGTGGCAGCCAGTCTAAAAAAACACTATCTTGGACTTCTGTGGATGTTTCCCCGGCGAGCTATTGGCAGCATGTTCAAAACCACTGTTTCTGAGGCTAATTCTTGAACCGTAAGTCATAGACGCTCGATCTTGGCGGCATTCGTCTCAGCGCCTGGCAATTAGTATAGAAGCACTGTTTCCCACTGTTTCTGAGGCTAATTCTTGAACCGTAAGTCATAGACTCTCGATCTTGGCGGCATTCGTCTCAGCGCCTGGCAATTAGTGGAGAAGCACTGTCTTTGACTTATCTGAAAGTTTCCCAGGCGAGCTATTCACAAGTAAATCCTAGACGCTCGATCTTGGTTACTTTCGCTTTCGCGGCTGGCAGCAAAGTTCAGAACCATGTTTCTGTGAATAAATCTTGAACCGTAAGTCACAGACGCTCGCTCTTGGCTGCATTCGTTTCAGCTCGTGGCAGCCAGTCTAAAAAAAACACTATCTTGGACTTCTCTGGATGTTTCCCAGGCGAGCTATTGGCAGCATGTTCAGAACCACTGTTTCTGAGGCTAATTCTTGAACCGTAAGTCATAGACGCTCGATCTTGGCGGCATTCGTCTCAGCGCCTGGCAATTAGTATAGAAGCACTGTTTCCCACTGTTTCTGAGGCTAATTCTTGAACCGTAAGTCATAGACGCTCGATCTTGGCGGCATTCGTCTCAGCGCCTGGCAATTAGTATAGAAGCACTGTTTCCCACTGTTTCTGAGGCTAATTCTTGAACCGTAAGTCTTAGACGCTTGATCTTGGCGGCATTCGTCTCAGCGCCTGGCAATTAGTATAGAAGCACTGTCTTTGACTTCTCTGGATGTTTTCCAGGCGAGCTATTCACAAGTAAATCCTAGACGCTCGATCTTGGTTGCTTTCGCTTTCGCGGCTGGCAGCAAAGTTCAGAACCATGTTTATGTGAATAACTTTTGAACCGTAAGTCACAGACGCTCGCTCTTGGCTGCATTCGTTTCAGCTCGTGGCAGCCAGTCTAAAAAAACACTATCTTGGACTTCTGTGGATGTTTCCCCGGCGAGCTATTGGCAGCATGTTCAAAACCACTGTTTCTGAGGCTAATTCTTGAACCGTAAGTCATAGACGCTCGATCTTGGCGGCATTCGTCTCAGCGCCTGGCAATTAGTATAGAAGCACTGTTTCCCACTGTTTCTGAGGCTAATTCTTGAACCGTAAGTCTTAGACGCTTGATCTTGGCGGCATTCGTCTCAGCGCCTGGCAATTAGTATAGAAGCACTGTCTTTGACTTATCTGAAAGTTTCCCAGGCGAGCTATTCACAAGTAAATCCTAGACGCTCGATCTTGGTTACTTTCGCTTTCGCGGCTGGCAGCAAAGTTCAGAACCATGTTTCTGTGAATAACTCTTGAACCGTAAGTCACAGACGCTCGCTCTTGGCTGCATTCGTTTCAGCTCGTGGCAGCCAGTCTAAAAAAACACTATCTTGGACTTCTCTGGATGTTTCCCAGGCGAGCTATTGGCAGCATGTTCAGAACCACTGTTTCTGAGGCTAATTCTTGAACCGTAAGTCATAGACGCTCGATCTTGGCGGCATTCGTCTCAGCGCCTGGCAATTAGTATAGAAGCACTGTTTCCCACTGTTTCTGAGGCTAATTCTTGAATCGTAAGTCATAGACGCTCGATCTTGGCGGCATTCGTCTCAGCGCCTGGCAATTAGTATAGAAGCACTGTCTTTGACTTCTCTGGATGTTTCCCATGCGAGCTATTGACAAGTAAATCCTAGACGCTCGATCTTGGTTACTTTCGCTTTCGCGGCTGGCAGCAAAGTTCAGAACCATGTTTCTGTGAATAACTCTTGAACCGTAAGTCACAGACGCTCGCTCTTGGCTGCATTCGTTTCAGCTCGTGGCAGCCAGTCTAAAAAAACACTATCTTGGACTTCTCTGGATGTTTCCCAGGCGAGCTATTGGCAGCCGGTTCAAAACCACTGTTTCTGAGGCTAATTCTTGAACCGTAAGTCATAGACGCTCGATCTTGGCGGCATTCGTCTCAGCGCCTGGCAATTAGTATAGAAGCACTGTTTCCCACTTTTTCTGAGGCTAATTCTTGAACCGTAAGTCTTAGACGCTTGATCTTGGCGGCATTCGTCTCAGCGCCTGGCAATTAGCATAGAAGCACTGTCTTTGACTTATCTGAAAGTTTCCCAGGCGAGCTATTCACAAGTAAATCCTAGACGCTCGATCTTGGTTACTTTCGCTTTCGCGGCTGGCAGCAAAGTTCAGAACCATGTTTCTGTGATAACTCTTGAACCGTAAGTCAGACGCTCGCTCTTGGCTGCATTCGTTTCAGCTCGTGGCAGCCAGTCTAAAAAAACCCTATCTTGGACTTCTCTGGATGTTTCCCAGGCGAGCTATTGGCAGCATGTTCAGAACCACTGTTTCTGAGGCTAATTCTTGAACCGTAAGTCATAGACGCTCGATCTTGGCGGCATTCGTCTCAGCGCCTGGCAATTAGTATAGAAGCACTGTTTCCCACTGTTTCTGAGGCTAATTCTTGAACCGTAAGTCATAGACTCTCGATCTTGGCGGCATTCGTCTCAGCGCCTGGCAATTAGTATAGAAGCACTGTCTTTGACTTCACTGGATGTTTCCCAGGCGAGCTATTGACAAGTAAATCCTAGACGCTCGATCTTGGTTATTTTCGCTTTCGCGGCTGGCAGCAAAGTTCAGAACCATGTTTCTGTGAATAACTCTTGAACCGTAAGTCACAGACGCTCGCTCTTGGCTGCATTCGTTTCAGCTCGTGGCAGCCAGTCTAAAAAAAACACTATCTTGGACTTCTCTGGATGTTTCCCAGGCGAGCTATTGGCAGCATGTTCAGAACCACTGTTTCTGAGGCTAATTCTTGAACCGTAAGTCATAGACGCTCGATCTTGGCGGCATTCGTCTCAGCGCCTGGCAATTAGTATAGAAGCACTGTTTCCCACTGTTTCTGAGGCTAATTCTTGAACCGTAAGTCATAGACGCTCGATCTTGGCGGCATTCGTCTCAGCGCCTGGCAATTAGTATAGAAGCACTGTTTCCCACTGTTTCTGAGGCTAATTCTTGAACCGTAAGTCTTAGACGCTTGATCTTGGCGGCATTCGTCTCAGCGCCTGGCAATTAGTATAGAAGCACTGTCTTTGACTTCTCTGGATGTTTTCCAGGCGAGCTATTCACAAGTAAATCCTAGACGCTCGATCTTGGTTGCTTTCGCTTTCGCGGCTGGCAGCAAAGTTCAGAACCATGTTTATGTGAATAACTTTTGAACCGTAAGTCACAGACGCTCGCTCTTGGCTGCATTCGTTTCAGCTCGTGGCAGCCAGTCTAAAAAAACACTATCTTGGACTTCTGTGGATGTTTCCCCGGCGAGCTATTGGCAGCATGTTCAAAACCACTGTTTCTGAGGCTAATTCTTGAACCGTAAGTCATAGACGCTCGATCTTGGCGGCATTCGTCTCAGCGCCTGGCAATTAGTATAGAAGCACTGTTTCCCACTGTTTCTGAGGCTAATTCTTGAACCGTAAGTCATAGACTCTCGATCTTGGCGGCATTCGTCTCAGCGCCTGGCAATTAGTGGAGAAGCACTGTCTTTGACTTATCTGAAAGTTTCCCAGGCGAGCTATTCACAAGTAAATCCTAGACGCTCGATCTTGGTTACTTTCGCTTTCGCGGCTGGCAGCAAAGTTCAGAACCATGTTTCTGTGAATAAATCTTGAACCGTAAGTCACAGACGCTCGCTCTTGGCTGCATTCGTTTCAGCTCGTGGCAGCCAGTCTAAAAAAAACACTATCTTGGACTTCTCTGGATGTTTCCCAGGCGAGCTATTGGCAGCATGTTCAGAACCACTGTTTCTGAGGCTAATTCTTGAACCGTAAGTCATAGACGCTCGATCTTGGCGGCATTCGTCTCAGCGCCTGGCAATTAGTATAGAAGCACTGTTTCCCACTGTTTCTGAGGCTAATTCTTGAACCGTAAGTCATAGACGCTCGATCTTGGCGGCATTCGTCTCAGCGCCTGGCAATTAGTATAGAAGCACTGTTTCCCACTGTTTCTGAGGCTAATTCTTGAACCGTAAGTCTTAGACGCTTGATCTTGGCGGCATTCGTCTCAGCGCCTGGCAATTAGTATAGAAGCACTGTCTTTGACTTCTCTGGATGTTTTCCAGGCGAGCTATTCACAAGTAAATCCTAGACGCTCGATCTTGGTTGCTTTCGCTTTCGCGGCTGGCAGCAAAGTTCAGAACCATGTTTATGTGAATAACTTTTGAACCGTAAGTCACAGACGCTCGCTCTTGGCTGCATTCGTTTCAGCTCGTGGCAGCCAGTCTAAAAAAACACTATCTTGGACTTCTGTGGATGTTTCCCCGGCGAGCTATTGGCAGCATGTTCAAAACCACTGTTTCTGAGGCTAATTCTTGAACCGTAAGTCATAGACGCTCGATCTTGGCGGCATTCGTCTCAGCGCCTGGCAATTAGTATAGAAGCACTGTTTCCCACTGTTTCTGAGGCTAATTCTTGAACCGTAAGTCATAGACTCTCGATCTTGGCGGCATTCGTCTCAGCGCCTGGCAATTAGTGGAGAAGCACTGTCTTTGACTTATCTGAAAGTTTCCCAGGCGAGCTATTCACAAGTAAATCCTAGACGCTCGATCTTGGTTACTTTCGCTTTCGCGGCTGGCAGCAAAGTTCAGAACCATGTTTCTGTGAATAAATCTTGAACCGTAAGTCACAGACGCTCGCTCTTGGCTGCATTCGTTTCAGCTCGTGGCAGCCAGTCTAAAAAAAACACTATCTTGGACTTCTCTGGATGTTTCCCAGGCGAGCTATTGGCAGCATGTTCAGAACCACTGTTTCTGAGGCTAATTCTTGAACCGTAAGTCATAGACGCTCGATCTTGGCGGCATTCGTCTCAGCGCCTGGCAATTAGTATAGAAGCACTGTTTCCCACTGTTTCTGAGGCTAATTCTTGAACCGTAAGTCATAGACGCTCGATCTTGGCGGCATTCGTCTCAGCGCCTGGCAATTAGTATAGAAGCACTGTTTCCCACTGTTTCTGAGGCTAATTCTTGAACCGTAAGTCTTAGACGCTTGATCTTGGCGGCATTCGTCTCAGCGCCTGGCAATTAGTATAGAAGCACTGTCTTTGACTTCTCTGGATGTTTTCCAGGCGAGCTATTCACAAGTAAATCCTAGACGCTCGATCTTGGTTGCTTTCGCTTTCGCGGCTGGCAGCAAAGTTCAGAACCATGTTTATGTGAATAACTTTTGAACCGTAAGTCACAGACGCTCGCTCTTGGCTGCATTCGTTTCAGCTCGTGGCAGCCAGTCTAAAAAAACACTATCTTGGACTTCTGTGGATGTTTCCCCGGCGAGCTATTGGCAGCATGTTCAAAACCACTGTTTCTGAGGCTAATTCTTGAACCGTAAGTCATAGACGCTCGATCTTGGCGGCATTCGTCTCAGCGCCTGGCAATTAGTATAGAAGCACTGTTTCCCACTGTTTCTGAGGCTAATTCTTGAACCGTAAGTCTTAGACGCTTGATCTTGGCGGCATTCGTCTCAGCGCCTGGCAATTAGTATAGAAGCACTGTCTTTGACTTATCTGAAAGTTTCCCAGGCGAGCTATTCACAAGTAAATCCTAGACGCTCGATCTTGGTTACTTTCGCTTTCGCGGCTGGCAGCAAAGTTCAGAACCATGTTTCTGTGAATAACTCTTGAACCGTAAGTCACAGACGCTCGCTCTTGGCTGCATTCGTTTCAGCTCGTGGCAGCCAGTCTAAAAAAACACTATCTTGGACTTCTCTGGATGTTTCCCAGGCGAGCTATTGGCAGCATGTTCAGAACCACTGTTTCTGAGGCTAATTCTTGAACCGTAAGTCATAGACGCTCGATCTTGGCGGCATTCGTCTCAGCGCCTGGCAATTAGTATAGAAGCACTGTTTCCCACTGTTTCTGAGGCTAATTCTTGAATCGTAAGTCATAGACGCTCGATCTTGGCGGCATTCGTCTCAGCGCCTGGCAATTAGTATAGAAGCACTGTCTTTGACTTCTCTGGATGTTTCCCATGCGAGCTATTGACAAGTAAATCCTAGACGCTCGATCTTGGTTACTTTCGCTTTCGCGGCTGGCAGCAAAGTTCAGAACCATGTTTCTGTGAATAACTCTTGAACCGTAAGTCACAGACGCTCGCTCTTGGCTGCATTCGTTTCAGCTCGTGGCAGCCAGTCTAAAAAAACACTATCTTGGACTTCTCTGGATGTTTCCCAGGCGAGCTATTGGCAGCCGGTTCAAAACCACTGTTTCTGAGGCTAATTCTTGAACCGTAAGTCATAGACGCTCGATCTTGGCGGCATTCGTCTCAGCGCCTGGCAATTAGTATAGAAGCACTGTTTCCCACTTTTTCTGAGGCTAATTCTTGAACCGTAAGTCTTAGACGCTTGATCTTGGCGGCATTCGTCTCAGCGCCTGGCAATTAGCATAGAAGCACTGTCTTTGACTTATCTGAAAGTTTCCCAGGCGAGCTATTCACAAGTAAATCCTAGACGCTCGATCTTGGTTACTTTCGCTTTCGCGGCTGGCAGCAAAGTTCAGAACCATGTTTCTGTGATAACTCTTGAACCGTAAGTCAGACGCTCGCTCTTGGCTGCATTCGTTTCAGCTCGTGGCAGCCAGTCTAAAAAAACCCTATCTTGGACTTCTCTGGATGTTTCCCAGGCGAGCTATTGGCAGCATGTTCAGAACCACTGTTTCTGAGGCTAATTCTTGAACCGTAAGTCATAGACGCTCGATCTTGGCGGCATTCGTCTCAGCGCCTGGCAATTAGTATAGAAGCACTGTTTCCCACTGTTTCTGAGGCTAATTCTTGAACCGTAAGTCATAGACTCTCGATCTTGGCGGCATTCGTCTCAGCGCCTGGCAATTAGTATAGAAGCAC
The DNA here is from genome assembly GCF_050947455.1 of Rhinoderma darwinii. Lineage (NCBI taxonomy): Eukaryota > Metazoa > Chordata > Amphibia > Anura > Rhinodermatidae > Rhinoderma > Rhinoderma darwinii. The sequence continues at coordinate 8,001 of NW_027462854.1, forward strand.
TGTCTTTGACTTCACTGGATGTTTCCCAGGCGAGCTATTGACAAGTAAATCCTAGACGCTCGATCTTGGTTATTTTCGCTTTCGCGGCTGGCAGCAAAGTTCAGAACCATGTTTCTGTGAATAACTCTTGAACCGTAAGTCACAGACGCTCGCTCTTGGCTGCATTCGTTTCAGCTCGTGGCAGCCAGTCTAAAAAAAACACTATCTTGGACTTCTCTGGATGTTTCCCAGGCGAGCTATTGGCAGCATGTTCAGAACCACTGTTTCTGAGGCTAATTCTTGAACCGTAAGTCATAGACGCTCGATCTTGGCGGCATTCGTCTCAGCGCCTGGCAATTAGTATAGAAGCACTGTTTCCCACTGTTTCTGAGGCTAATTCTTGAACCGTAAGTCATAGACGCTCGATCTTGGCGGCATTCGTCTCAGCGCCTGGCAATTAGTATAGAAGCACTGTTTCCCACTGTTTCTGAGGCTAATTCTTGAACCGTAAGTCTTAGACGCTTGATCTTGGCGGCATTCGTCTCAGCGCCTGGCAATTAGTATAGAAGCACTGTCTTTGACTTCTCTGGATGTTTTCCAGGCGAGCTATTCACAAGTAAATCCTAGACGCTCGATCTTGGTTGCTTTCGCTTTCGCGGCTGGCAGCAAAGTTCAGAACCATGTTTATGTGAATAACTTTTGAACCGTAAGTCACAGACGCTCGCTCTTGGCTGCATTCGTTTCAGCTCGTGGCAGCCAGTCTAAAAAAACACTATCTTGGACTTCTGTGGATGTTTCCCCGGCGAGCTATTGGCAGCATGTTCAAAACCACTGTTTCTGAGGCTAATTCTTGAACCGTAAGTCATAGACGCTCGATCTTGGCGGCATTCGTCTCAGCGCCTGGCAATTAGTATAGAAGCACTGTTTCCCACTGTTTCTGAGGCTAATTCTTGAACCGTAAGTCATAGACTCTCGATCTTGGCGGCATTCGTCTCAGCGCCTGGCAATTAGTGGAGAAGCACTGTCTTTGACTTATCTGAAAGTTTCCCAGGCGAGCTATTCACAAGTAAATCCTAGACGCTCGATCTTGGTTACTTTCGCTTTCGCGGCTGGCAGCAAAGTTCAGAACCATGTTTCTGTGAATAAATCTTGAACCGTAAGTCACAGACGCTCGCTCTTGGCTGCATGCGTTTCAGCTCGTGGCAGCCAGTCTAAAAAAACACTATCTTGGACTTCTCTGGATGTTTCCCAGGCGAGCTATTGGCAGCATGTTCAGAACCACTGTTTCTGAGGCTAATTCTTGAACCGTAAGTCATAGACGCTCGATCTTGGCGGCATTCGTCTCAGCGCCTGGCAATTAGTATAGAAGCACTGTTTCCCACTGTTTCTGAGGCTAATTCTTGAACCGTAAGTCATAGACGCTCGATCTTGGCGGCATTCGTCTCAGCGCCTGGCAATTAGTATAGAAGCACTGTTTCCCACTGTTTCTGAGGCTAATTCTTGAACCGTAAGTCTTAGACGCTTGATCTTGGCGGCATTCGTCTCAGCGCCTGGCAATTAGTATAGAAGCACTGTCTTTGACTTCTCTGGATGTTTTCCAGGCGAGCTATTCACAAGTAAATCCTAGACGCTCGATCTTGGTTGCTTTCGCTTTCGCGGCTGGCAGCAAAGTTCAGAACCATGTTTATGTGAATAACTTTTGAACCGTAAGTCACAGACGCTCGCTCTTGGCTGCATTCGTTTCAGCTCGTGGCAGCCAGTCTAAAAAAACACTATCTTGGACTTCTGTGGATGTTTCCCCGGCGAGCTATTGGCAGCATGTTCAAAACCACTGTTTCTGAGGCTAATTCTTGAACCGTAAGTCATAGACGCTCGATCTTGGCGGCATTCGTCTCAGCGCCTGGCAATTAGTATAGAAGCACTGTTTCCCACTGTTTCTGAGGCTAATTCTTGAACCGTAAGTCTTAGACGCTTGATCTTGGCGGCATTCGTCTCAGCGCCTGGCAATTAGTATAGAAGCACTGTCTTTGACTTATCTGAAAGTTTCCCAGGCGAGCTATTCACAAGTAAATCCTAGACGCTCGATCTTGGTTACTTTCGCTTTCGCGGCTGGCAGCAAAGTTCAGAACCATGTTTCTGTGAATAACTCTTGAACCGTAAGTCACAGACGCTCGCTCTTGGCTGCATTCGTTTCAGCTCGTGGCAGCCAGTCTAAAAAAACACTATCTTGGACTTCTCTGGATGTTTCCCAGGCGAGCTATTGGCAGCATGTTCAGAACCACTGTTTCTGAGGCTAATTCTTGAACCGTAAGTCATAGACGCTCGATCTTGGCGGCATTCGTCTCAGCGCCTGGCAATTAGTATAGAAGCACTGTTTCCCACTGTTTCTGAGGCTAATTCTTGAATCGTAAGTCATAGACGCTCGATCTTGGCGGCATTCGTCTCAGCGCCTGGCAATTAGTATAGAAGCACTGTCTTTGACTTCTCTGGATGTTTCCCATGCGAGCTATTGACAAGTAAATCCTAGACGCTCGATCTTGGTTACTTTCGCTTTCGCGGCTGGCAGCAAAGTTCAGAACCATGTTTCTGTGAATAACTCTTGAACCGTAAGTCACAGACGCTCGCTCTTGGCTGCATTCGTTTCAGCTCGTGGCAGCCAGTCTAAAAAAACACTATCTTGGACTTCTCTGGATGTTTCCCAGGCGAGCTATTGGCAGCCGGTTCAAAACCACTGTTTCTGAGGCTAATTCTTGAACCGTAAGTCATAGACGCTCGATCTTGGCGGCATTCGTCTCAGCGCCTGGCAATTAGTATAGAAGCACTGTTTCCCACTTTTTCTGAGGCTAATTCTTGAACCGTAAGTCTTAGACGCTTGATCTTGGCGGCATTCGTCTCAGCGCCTGGCAATTAGCATAGAAGCACTGTCTTTGACTTATCTGAAAGTTTCCCAGGCGAGCTATTCACAAGTAAATCCTAGACGCTCGATCTTGGTTACTTTCGCTTTCGCGGCTGGCAGCAAAGTTCAGAACCATGTTTCTGTGATAACTCTTGAACCGTAAGTCAGACGCTCGCTCTTGGCTGCATTCGTTTCAGCTCGTGGCAGCCAGTCTAAAAAAACCCTATCTTGGACTTCTCTGGATGTTTCCCAGGCGAGCTATTGGCAGCATGTTCAGAACCACTGTTTCTGAGGCTAATTCTTGAACCGTAAGTCATAGACGCTCGATCTTGGCGGCATTCGTCTCAGCGCCTGGCAATTAGTATAGAAGCACTGTTTCCCACTGTTTCTGAGGCTAATTCTTGAACCGTAAGTCATAGACTCTCGATCTTGGCGGCATTCGTCTCAGCGCCTGGCAATTAGTATAGAAGCACTGTCTTTGACTTCACTGGATGTTTCCCAGGCGAGCTATTGACAAGTAAATCCTAGACGCTCGATCTTGGTTATTTTCGCTTTCGCGGCTGGCAGCAAAGTTCAGAACCATGTTTCTGTGAATAACTCTTGAACCGTAAGTCACAGACGCTCGCTCTTGGCTGCATTCGTTTCAGCTCGTGGCAGCCAGTCTAAAAAAAACACTATCTTGGACTTCTCTGGATGTTTCCCAGGCGAGCTATTGGCAGCATGTTCAGAACCACTGTTTCTGAGGCTAATTCTTGAACCGTAAGTCATAGACGCTCGATCTTGGCGGCATTCGTCTCAGCGCCTGGCAATTAGTATAGAAGCACTGTTTCCCACTGTTTCTGAGGCTAATTCTTGAACCGTAAGTCATAGACGCTCGATCTTGGCGGCATTCGTCTCAGCGCCTGGCAATTAGTATAGAAGCACTGTTTCCCACTGTTTCTGAGGCTAATTCTTGAACCGTAAGTCTTAGACGCTTGATCTTGGCGGCATTCGTCTCAGCGCCTGGCAATTAGTATAGAAGCACTGTCTTTGACTTCTCTGGATGTTTTCCAGGCGAGCTATTCACAAGTAAATCCTAGACGCTCGATCTTGGTTGCTTTCGCTTTCGCGGCTGGCAGCAAAGTTCAGAACCATGTTTATGTGAATAACTTTTGAACCGTAAGTCACAGACGCTCGCTCTTGGCTGCATTCGTTTCAGCTCGTGGCAGCCAGTCTAAAAAAACACTATCTTGGACTTCTGTGGATGTTTCCCCGGCGAGCTATTGGCAGCATGTTCAAAACCACTGTTTCTGAGGCTAATTCTTGAACCGTAAGTCATAGACGCTCGATCTTGGCGGCATTCGTCTCAGCGCCTGGCAATTAGTATAGAAGCACTGTTTCCCACTGTTTCTGAGGCTAATTCTTGAACCGTAAGTCATAGACTCTCGATCTTGGCGGCATTCGTCTCAGCGCCTGGCAATTAGTGGAGAAGCACTGTCTTTGACTTATCTGAAAGTTTCCCAGGCGAGCTATTCACAAGTAAATCCTAGACGCTCGATCTTGGTTACTTTCGCTTTCGCGGCTGGCAGCAAAGTTCAGAACCATGTTTCTGTGAATAAATCTTGAACCGTAAGTCACAGACGCTCGCTCTTGGCTGCATGCGTTTCAGCTCGTGGCAGCCAGTCTAAAAAAACACTATCTTGGACTTCTCTGGATGTTTCCCAGGCGAGCTATTGGCAGCATGTTCAGAACCACTGTTTCTGAGGCTAATTCTTGAACCGTAAGTCATAGACGCTCGATCTTGGCGGCATTCGTCTCAGCGCCTGGCAATTAGTATAGAAGCACTGTTTCCCACTGTTTCTGAGGCTAATTCTTGAACCGTAAGTCATAGACGCTCGATCTTGGCGGCATTCGTCTCAGCGCCTGGCAATTAGTATAGAAGCACTGTTTCCCACTGTTTCTGAGGCTAATTCTTGAACCGTAAGTCTTAGACGCTTGATCTTGGCGGCATTCGTCTCAGCGCCTGGCAATTAGTATAGAAGCACTGTCTTTGACTTCTCTGGATGTTTTCCAGGCGAGCTATTCACAAGTAAATCCTAGACGCTCGATCTTGGTTGCTTTCGCTTTCGCGGCTGGCAGCAAAGTTCAGAACCATGTTTATGTGAATAACTTTTGAACCGTAAGTCACAGACGCTCGCTCTTGGCTGCATTCGTTTCAGCTCGTGGCAGCCAGTCTAAAAAAACACTATCTTGGACTTCTGTGGATGTTTCCCCGGCGAGCTATTGGCAGCATGTTCAAAACCACTGTTTCTGAGGCTAATTCTTGAACCGTAAGTCATAGACGCTCGATCTTGGCGGCATTCGTCTCAGCGCCTGGCAATTAGTATAGAAGCACTGTTTCCCACTGTTTCTGAGGCTAATTCTTGAACCGTAAGTCTTAGACGCTTGATCTTGGCGGCATTCGTCTCAGCGCCTGGCAATTAGTATAGAAGCACTGTCTTTGACTTATCTGAAAGTTTCCCAGGCGAGCTATTCACAAGTAAATCCTAGACGCTCGATCTTGGTTACTTTCGCTTTCGCGGCTGGCAGCAAAGTTCAGAACCATGTTTCTGTGAATAACTCTTGAACCGTAAGTCACAGACGCTCGCTCTTGGCTGCATTCGTTTCAGCTCGTGGCAGCCAGTCTAAAAAAACACTATCTTGGACTTCTCTGGATGTTTCCCAGGCGAGCTATTGGCAGCATGTTCAGAACCACTGTTTCTGAGGCTAATTCTTGAACCGTAAGTCATAGACGCTCGATCTTGGCGGCATTCGTCTCAGCGCCTGGCAATTAGTATAGAAGCACTGTTTCCCACTGTTTCTGAGGCTAATTCTTGAATCGTAAGTCATAGACGCTCGATCTTGGCGGCATTCGTCTCAGCGCCTGGCAATTAGTATAGAAGCACTGTCTTTGACTTCTCTGGATGTTTCCCATGCGAGCTATTGACAAGTAAATCCTAGACGCTCGATCTTGGTTACTTTCGCTTTCGCGGCTGGCAGCAAAGTTCAGAACCATGTTTCTGTGAATAACTCTTGAACCGTAAGTCACAGACGCTCGCTCTTGGCTGCATTCGTTTCAGCTCGTGGCAGCCAGTCTAAAAAAACACTATCTTGGACTTCTCTGGATGTTTCCCAGGCGAGCTATTGGCAGCCGGTTCAAAACCACTGTTTCTGAGGCTAATTCTTGAACCGTAAGTCATAGACGCTCGATCTTGGCGGCATTCGTCTCAGCGCCTGGCAATTAGTATAGAAGCACTGTTTCCCACTTTTTCTGAGGCTAATTCTTGAACCGTAAGTCTTAGACGCTTGATCTTGGCGGCATTCGTCTCAGCGCCTGGCAATTAGCATAGAAGCACTGTCTTTGACTTATCTGAAAGTTTCCCAGGCGAGCTATTCACAAGTAAATCCTAGACGCTCGATCTTGGTTACTTTCGCTTTCGCGGCTGGCAGCAAAGTTCAGAACCATGTTTCTGTGATAACTCTTGAACCGTAAGTCAGACGCTCGCTCTTGGCTGCATTCGTTTCAGCTCGTGGCAGCCAGTCTAAAAAAACCCTATCTTGGACTTCTCTGGATGTTTCCCAGGCGAGCTATTGGCAGCATGTTCAGAACCACTGTTTCTGAGGCTAATTCTTGAACCGTAAGTCATAGACGCTCGATCTTGGCGGCATTCGTCTCAGCGCCTGGCAATTAGTATAGAAGCACTGTTTCCCACTGTTTCTGAGGCTAATTCTTGAACCGTAAGTCATAGACTCTCGATCTTGGCGGCATTCGTCTCAGCGCCTGGCAATTAGTATAGAAGCACTGTCTTTGACTTCACTGGATGTTTCCCAGGCGAGCTATTGACAAGTAAATCCTAGACGCTCGATCTTGGTTATTTTCGCTTTCGCGGCTGGCAGCAAAGTTCAGAACCATGTTTCTGTGAATAACTCTTGAACCGTAAGTCACAGACGCTCGCTCTTGGCTGCATTCGTTTCAGCTCGTGGCAGCCAGTCTAAAAAAAACACTATCTTGGACTTCTCTGGATGTTTCCCAGGCGAGCTATTGGCAGCATGTTCAGAACCACTGTTTCTGAGGCTAATTCTTGAACCGTAAGTCATAGACGCTCGATCTTGGCGGCATTCGTCTCAGCGCCTGGCAATTAGTATAGAAGCACTGTTTCCCACTGTTTCTGAGGCTAATTCTTGAACCGTAAGTCATAGACGCTCGATCTTGGCGGCATTCGTCTCAGCGCCTGGCAATTAGTATAGAAGCACTGTTTCCCACTGTTTCTGAGGCTAATTCTTGAACCGTAAGTCTTAGACGCTTGATCTTGGCGGCATTCGTCTCAGCGCCTGGCAATTAGTATAGAAGCACTGTCTTTGACTTCTCTGGATGTTTTCCAGGCGAGCTATTCACAAGTAAATCCTAGACGCTCGATCTTGGTTGCTTTCGCTTTCGCGGCTGGCAGCAAAGTTCAGAACCATGTTTATGTGAATAACTTTTGAACCGTAAGTCACAGACGCTCGCTCTTGGCTGCATTCGTTTCAGCTCGTGGCAGCCAGTCTAAAAAAACACTATCTTGGACTTCTGTGGATGTTTCCCCGGCGAGCTATTGGCAGCATGTTCAAAACCACTGTTTCTGAGGCTAATTCTTGAACCGTAAGTCATAGACGCTCGATCTTGGCGGCATTCGTCTCAGCGCCTGGCAATTAGTATAGAAGCACTGTTTCCCACTGTTTCTGAGGCTAATTCTTGAACCGTAAGTCATAGACTCTCGATCTTGGCGGCATTCGTCTCAGCGCCTGGCAATTAGTGGAGAAGCACTGTCTTTGACTTATCTGAAAGTTTCCCAGGCGAGCTATTCACAAGTAAATCCTAGACGCTCGATCTTGGTTACTTTCGCTTTCGCGGCTGGCAGCAAAGTTCAGAACCATGTTTCTGTGAATAAATCTTGAACCGTAAGTCACAGACGCTCGCTCTTGGCTGCATTCGTTTCAGCTCGTGGCAGCCAGTCTAAAAAAAACACTATCTTGGACTTCTCTGGATGTTTCCCAGGCGAGCTATTGGCAGCATGTTCAGAACCACTGTTTCTGAGGCTAATTCTTGAACCGTAAGTCATAGACGCTCGATCTTGGCGGCATTCGTCTCAGCGCCTGGCAATTAGTATAGAAGCACTGTTTCCCACTGTTTCTGAGGCTAATTCTTGAACCGTAAGTCATAGACGCTCGATCTTGGCGGCATTCGTCTCAGCGCCTGGCAATTAGTATAGAAGCACTGTTTCCCACTGTTTCTGAGGCTAATTCTTGAACCGTAAGTCTTAGACGCTTGATCTTGGCGGCATTCGTCTCAGCGCCTGGCAATTAGTATGGAAGCACTGTCTTTGACTTCTCTGGATGTTTTCCAGGCGAGCTATTCACAAGTAAATCCTAGACGCTCGATCTTGGTTGCTTTCGCTTTCGCGGCTGGCAGCAAAGTTCAGAACCATGTTTATGTGAATAACTTTTGAACCGTAAGTCACAGACGCTCGCTCTTGGCTGCATTCGTTTCAGCTCGTGGCAGCCAGTCTAAAAAAACACTATCTTGGACTTCTGTGGATGTTTCCCCGGCGAGCTATTGGCAGCATGTTCAAAACCACTGTTTCTGAGGCTAATTCTTGAACCGTAAGTCATAGACGCTCGATCTTGGCGGCATTCGTCTCAGCGCCTGGCAATTAGTATAGAAGCACTGTTTCCCACTGTTTCTGAGGCTAATTCTTGAACCGTAAGTCATAGACTCTCGATCTTGGCGGCATTCGTCTCAGCGCCTGGCAATTAGTGGAGAAGCACTGTCTTTGACTTATCTGAAAGTTTCCCAGGCGAGCTATTCACAAGTAAATCCTAGACGCTCGATCTTGGTTACTTTCGCTTTCGCGGCTGGCAGCAAAGTTCAGAACCATGTTTCTGTGAATAAATCTTGAACCGTAAGTCACAGACGCTCGCTCTTGGCTGCATGCGTTTCAGCTCGTGGCAGCCAGTCTAAAAAAACACTATCTTGGACTTCTCTGGATGTTTCCCAGGCGAGCTATTGGCAGCATGTTCAGAACCACTGTTTCTGAGGCTAATTCTTGAACCGTAAGTCATAGACGCTCGATCTTGGCGGCATTCGTCTCAGCGCCTGGCAATTAGTATAGAAGCACTGTTTCCCACTGTTTCTGAGGCTAATTCTTGAACCGTAAGTCATAGACGCTCGATCTTGGCGGCATTCGTCTCAGCGCCTGGCAATTAGTATAGAAGCACTGTTTCCCACTGTTTCTGAGGCTAATTCTTGAACCGTAAGTCTTAGACGCTTGATCTTGGCGGCATTCGTCTCAGCGCCTGGCAATTAGTATAGAAGCACTGTCTTTGACTTCTCTGGATGTTTTCCAGGCGAGCTATTCACAAGTAAATCCTAGACGCTCGATCTTGGTTGCTTTCGCTTTCGCGGCTGGCAGCAAAGTTCAGAACCATGTTTATGTGAATAACTTTTGAACCGTAAGTCACAGACGCTCGCTCTTGGCTGCATTCGTTTCAGCTCGTGGCAGCCAGTCTAAAAAAAACACTATCTTGGACTTCTCTGGATGTTTCCCAGGCGAGCTATTGGCAGCATGTTCAGAACCACTGTTTCTGAGGCTAATTCTTGAACCGTAAGTCATAGACGCTCGATCTTGGCGGCATTCGTCTCAGCGCCTGGCAATTAGTATAGAAGCACTGTCTTTGACTTCTCTGGATGTTTTCCAGGCGAGCTATTCACAAGTAAATCCTAGACGCTCGATCTTGGTTGCTTTCGCTTTCGCGGCTGGCAGCAAAGTTCAGAACCATGTTTATGTGAATAACTTTTGAACCGTAAGTCACAGACGCTCGCTCTTGGCTGCATTCGTTTCAGCTCGTGGCAGCCAGTCTAAAAAAACACTATCTTGGACTTCTGTGGATGTTTCCCCGGCGAGCTATTGGCAGCATGTTCAAAACCACTGTTTCTGAGGCTAATTCTTGAACCGTAAGTCATAGACTCTCGATCTTGGCGGCATTCGTCTCAGCGCCTGGCAATTAGTATAGAAGCACTGTCTTTGACTTCACTGGATGTTTCCCAGGCGAGCTATTGACAAGTAAATCCTAGACGCTCGATCTTGGTTATTTTCGCTTTCGCGGCTGGCAGCAAAGTTCAGAACCATGTTTCTGTGAATAACTCTTGAACCGTAAGTCACAGACGCTCGCTCTTGGCTGCATTCGTTTCAGCTCGTGGCAGCCAGTCTAAAAAAAACACTATCTTGGACTTCTCTGGATGTTTCCCAGGCGAGCTATTGGCAGCATGTTCAGAACCACTGTTTCTGAGGCTAATTCTTGAACCGTAAGTCATAGACGCTCGATCTTGGCGGCATTCGTCTCAGCGCCTGGCAATTAGTATAGAAGCACTGTTTCCCACTGTTTCTGAGGCTAATTCTTGAACCGTAAGTCATAGACGCTCGATCTTGGCGGCATTCGTCTCAGCGCCTGGCAATTAGTATAGAAGCACTGTTTCCCACTGTTTCTGAGGCTAATTCTTGAACCGTAAGTCTTAGACGCTTGATCTTGGCGGCATTCGTCTCAGCGCCTGGCAATTAGTATAGAAGCACTGTCTTTGACTTCTCTGGATGTTTTCCAGGCGAGCTATTCACAAGTAAATCCTAGACGCTCGATCTTGGTTGCTTTCGCTTTCGCGGCTGGCAGCAAAGTTCAGAACCATGTTTATGTGAATAACTTTTGAACCGTAAGTCACAGACGCTCGCTCTTGGCTGCATTCGTTTCAGCTCGTGGCAGCCAGTCTAAAAAAACACTATCTTGGACTTCTGTGGATGTTTCCCCGGCGAGCTATTGGCAGCATGTTCAAAACCACTGTTTCTGAGGCTAATTCTTGAACCGTAAGTCATAGACGCTCGATCTTGGCGGCATTCGTCTCAGCGCCTGGCAATTAGTATAGAAGCACTGTTTCCCACTGTTTCTGAGGCTAATTCTTGAACCGTAAGTCATAGACTCTCGATCTTGGCGGCATTCGTCTCAGCGCCTGGCAATTAGTGGAGAAGCACTGTCTTTGACTTATCTGAAAGTTTCCCAGGCGAGCTATTCACAAGTAAATCCTAGACGCTCGATCTTGGTTACTTTCGCTTTCGCGGCTGGCAGCAAAGTTCAGAACCATGTTTCTGTGAATAAATCTTGAACCGTAAGTCACAGACGCTCGCTCTTGGCTGCATTCGTTTCAGCTCGTGGCAGCCAGTCTAAAAAAAACACTATCTTGGACTTCTCTGGATGTTTCCCAGGCGAGCTATTGGCAGCATGTTCAGAACCACTGTTTCTGAGGCTAATTCTTGAACCGTAAGTCATAGACGCTCGATCTTGGCGGCATTCGTCTCAGCGCCTGGCAATTAGTATAGAAGCACTGTTTCCCACTGTTTCTGAGGCTAATTCTTGAACCGTAAGTCATAGACGCTCGATCTTGGCGGCATTCGTCTCAGCGCCTGGCAATTAGTATAGAAGCACTGTTTCCCACTGTTTCTGAGGCTAATTCTTGAACCGTAAGTCTTAGACGCTTGATCTTGGCGGCATTCGTCTCAGCGCCTGGCAATTAGTATAGAAGCACTGTCTTTGACTTCTCTGGATGTTTTCCAGGCGAGCTATTCACAAGTAAATCCTAGACGCTCGATCTTGGTTGCTTTCGCTTTCGCGGCTGGCAGCAAAGTTCAGAACCATGTTTATGTGAATAACTTTTGAACCGTAAGTCACAGACGCTCGCTCTTGGCTGCATTCGTTTCAGCTCGTGGCAGCCAGTCTAAAAAAACACTATCTTGGACTTCTGTGGATGTTTCCCCGGCGAGCTATTGGCAGCATGTTCAAAACCACTGTTTCTGAGGCTAATTCTTGAACCGTAAGTCATAGACGCTCGATCTTGGCGGCATTCGTCTCAGCGCCTGGCAATTAGTATAGAAGCACTGTTTCCCACTGTTTCTGAGGCTAATTCTTGAACCGTAAGTCATAGACTCTCGATCTTGGCGGCATTCGTCTCAGCGCCTGGCAATTAGTGGAGAAGCACTGTCTTTGACTTATCTGAAAGTTTCCCAGGCGAGCTATTCACAAGTAAATCCTAGACGCTCGATCTTGGTTACTTTCGCTTTCGCGGCTGGCAGCAAAGTTCAGAACCATGTTTCTGTGAATAAATCTTGAACCGTAAGTCACAGACGCTCGCTCTTGGCTGCATGCGTTTCAGCTCGTGGCAGCCAGTCTAAAAAAACACTATCTTGGACTTCTCTGGATGTTTCCCAGGCGAGCTATTGGCAGCATGTTCAGAACCACTGTTTCTGAGGCTAATTCTTGAACCGTAAGTCATAGACGCTCGATCTTGGCGGCATTCGTCTCAGCGCCTGGCAATTAGTATAGAAGCACTGTTTCCCACTGTTTCTGAGGCTAATTCTTGAACCGTAAGTCATAGACGCTCGATCTTGGCGGCATTCGTCTCAGCGCCTGGCAATTAGTATAGAAGCACTGTTTCCCACTGTTTCTGAGGCTAATTCTTGAACCGTAAGTCTTAGACGCTTGATCTTGGCGGCATTCGTCTCAGCGCCTGGCAATTAGTATAGAAGCACTGTCTTTGACTTCTCTGGATGTTTTCCAGGCGAGCTATTCACAAGTAAATCCTAGACGCTCGATCTTGGTTGCTTTCGCTTTCGCGGCTGGCAGCAAAGTTCAGAACCATGTTTATGTGAATAACTTTTGAACCGTAAGTCACAGACGCTCGCTCTTGGCTGCATTCGTTTCAGCTCGTGGCAGCCAGTCTAAAAAAAACACTATCTTGGACTTCTCTGGATGTTTCCCAGGCGAGCTATTGGCAGCATGTTCAGAACCACTGTTTCTGAGGCTAATTCTTGAACCGTAAGTCATAGACGCTCGATCTTGGCGGCATTCGTCTCAGCGCCTGGCAATTAGTATAGAAGCACTGTCTTTGACTTCTCTGGATGTTTTCCAGGCGAGCTATTCACAAGTAAATCCTAGACGCTCGATCTTGGTTGCTTTCGCTTTCGCGGCTGGCAGCAAAGTTCAGAACCATGTTTATGTGAATAACTTTTGAACCGTAAGTCACAGACGCTCGCTCTTGGCTGCATTCGTTTCAGCTCGTGGCAGCCAGTCTAAAAAAACACTATCTTGGACTTCTGTGGATGTTTCCCCGGCGAGCTATTGGCAGCATGTTCAAAACCACTGTTTCTGAGGCTAATTCTTGAACCGTAAGTCATAGACTCTCGATCTTGGCGGCATTCGTCTCAGCGCCTGGCAATTAGTATAGAAGCACTGTCTTTGACTTCACTGGATGTTTCCCAGGCGAGCTATTGACAAGTAAATCCTAGACGCTCGATCTTGGTTATTTTCGCTTTCGCGGCTGGCAGCAAAGTTCAGAACCATGTTTATGAGAATAACCTTTGAACCGTAAGTCACAGACGCTCGCTCTTGGCTGCATTCGTTTCAGCTCGTGGCAGCCAGTCAAAAAAAACACTATCTTGGACTTCTCTGGATGTTTCCCAGGCGAGCAATTGGCAGCATGTTCAGAACCACTGTTTCTGAGGCTAATTATTGAACCGTAAGTCATAGACGCTCGATCTTGGCGGCATTCGTCTCAGCGCCTGGCAATTAGTATAGAAGCACTGTTTCCCACTGTTTCTGAGGCTAATTCTTGAACCGTAAGTCATAGACGCTCGATCTTGGCGGCATTCGTCTCAGCGCCTGGCAATTAGTATAGAAGCACTGTTTCCCACTGTTTCTGAGGCTAATTCTTGAACCGTAAGTCTTAGACGCTTGATCTTGGCGGCATTCGTCTCAGCGCCTGGCAATTAGTATAGAAGCACTGTCTTTGACTTCTCTGGATGTTTTCCAGGCGAGCTATTCACAAGTAAATCCTAGACGCTCGATCTTGGTTGCTTTCGCTTTCGCGGCTGGCAGCAAAGTTCAGAACCATGTTTATGTGAATAACTTTTGAACCGTAAGTCACAGACGCTCGCTCTTGGCTGCATTCGTTTCAGCTCGTGGCAGCCAGTCTAAAAAAACACTATCTTGGACTTCTGTGGATGTTTCCCCGGCGAGCTATTGGCAGCATGTTCAAAACCACTGTTTCTGAGGCTAATTCTTGAACCGTAAGTCATAGACGCTCGATCTTGGCGGCATTCGTCTCAGCGCCTGGCAATTAGTATAGAAGCACTGTTTCCCACTGTTTCTGAGGCTAATTCTTGAACCGTAAGTCATAGACTCTCGATCTTGGCGGCATTCGTCTCAGCGCCTGGCAATTAGTGGAGAAGCACTGTCTTTGACTTATCTGAAAGTTTCCCAGGCGAGCTATTCACAAGTAAATCCTAGACGCTCGATCTTGGTTACTTTCGCTTTCGCGGCTGGCAGCAAAGTTCAGAACCATGTTTCTGTGAATAAATCTTGAACCGTAAGTCACAGACGCTCGCTCTTGGCTGCATGCGTTTCAGCTCGTGGCAGCCAGTCTAAAAAAACACTATCTTGGACTTCTCTGGATGTTTCCCAGGCGAGCTATTGGCAGCATGTTCAGAACCACTGTTTCTGAGGCTAATTCTTGAACCGTAAGTCATAGACGCTCGATCTTGGCGGCATTCGTCTCAGCGCCTGGCAATTAGTATAGAAGCACTGTTTCCCACTGTTTCTGAGGCTAATTCTTGAACCGTAAGTCTTAGACGCTTGATCTTGGCGGCATTCGTCTCAGCGCCTGGCAATTAGTATAGAAGCACTGTCTTTGACTTCTCTGGATGTTTTCCAGGCGAGCTATTCACAAGTAAATCCTAGACGCTCGATCTTGGTTGCTTTCGCTTTCGCGGCTGGCAGCAAAGTTCAGAACCATGTTTATGTGAATAACTTTTGAACCGTAAGTCACAGACGCTCGCTCTTGGCTGCATTCGTTTCAGCTCGTGGCAGCCAGTCTAAAAAAACACTATCATGGACTTCTGTGGATGTTTCCCCGGCGAGCTATAGGCAGCATGTTCAAAACCACTGTTTCTGAGGCTAATTCTTGAACCGTAAGTCATAGACTCTCGATCTTGGCGGCATTCGTCTCAGCGCCTGGCAATTAGTATAGAAGCACTGTCTTTGACTTCACTGGATGTTTCCCAGGCGAGCTATTGACAAGTAAATCCTAGACGCTCGATCTTGGTTATTTTCGCTCTCGCGGCTGGCAGCTAAGTTCAGAACCATGTTTATGAGAATAACTTTTGAACCGTAAGTCACAGACGCTCGCTCTTGGCTGCATTCGTTTCAGCTCGTGGCAGCCAGTCAAAAAAAACACTATCTTGGACTTCTCTGGATGTTTCCCAGGCGAGCAATTGGCAGCATGTTCAGAACCACTGTTTCTGAGGCTAATTATTGAACCGTAAGTCATAGACGCTCGATCTTGGCGGCATTCGTCTCAGCGCCTGGCAATTAGTATAGAAGCACTGTTTCCCACTGTTTCTGAGGCTAATTCTTGAACCGTAAGTCATAGACGCTCGATCTTGGCGGCATTCGTCTCAGCGCCTGGCAATTAGTATAGAAGCACTGTTTCCCACTGTTTCTGAGGCTAATTCTTGAACCGTAAGTCTTAGACGCTTGATCTTGGCGGCATTCGTCTCAGCGCCTGGCAATTAGTATAGAAGCACTGTCTTTGACTTCTCTGGATGTTTTCCAGGCGAGCTATTCACAAGTAAATCCTAGACGCTCGATCTTGGTTGCTTTCGCTTTCGCGGCTGGCAGCAAAGTTCAGAACCATGTTTATGTGAATAACTTTTGAACCGTAAGTCACAGACGCTCGCTCTTGGCTGCATTCGTTTCAGCTCGTGGCAGCCAGTCTAAAAAAACACTATCTTGGACTTCTGTGGATGTTTCCCCGGCGAGCTATTGGCAGCATGTTCAAAACCACTGTTTCTGAGGCTAATTCTTGAACCGTAAGTCATAGACGCTCGATCTTGGCGGCATTCGTCTCAGCGCCTGGCAATTAGTATAGAAGCACTGTTTCCCACTGTTTCTGAGGCTAATTCTTGAACCGTAAGTCATAGACTCTCGATCTTGGCGGCATTCGTCTCAGCGCCTGGCAATTAGTGGAGAAGCACTGTCTTTGACTTATCTGAAAGTTTCCCAGGCGAGCTATTCACAAGTAAATCCTAGACGCTCGATCTTGGTTACTTTCGCTTTCGCGGCTGGCAGCAAAGTTCAGAACCATGTTTCTGTGAATAAATCTTGAACCGTAAGTCACAGACGCTCGCTCTTGGCTGCATGCGTTTCAGCTCGTGGCAGCCAGTCTAAAAAAACACTATCTTGGACTTCTCTGGATGTTTCCCAGGCGAGCTATTGGCAGCATGTTCAGAACCACTGTTTCTGAGGCTAATTCTTGAACCGTAAGTCATAGACGCTCGATCTTGGCGGCATTCGTCTCAGCGCCTGGCAATTAGTATAGAAGCACTGTTTCCCACTGTTTCTGAGGCTAATTCTTGAACCGTAAGTCATAGACGCTCGATCTTGGCGGCATTCGTCTCAGCGCCTGGCAATTAGTATAGAAGCACTGTTTCCCACTGTTTCTGAGGCTAATTCTTGAACCGTAAGTCTTAGACGCTTGATCTTGGCGGCATTCGTCTCAGCGCCTGGCAATTAGTATAGAAGCACTGTCTTTGACTTCTCTGGATGTTTTCCAGGCGAGCTATTCACAAGTAAATCCTAGACGCTCGATCTTGGTTGCTTTCGCTTTCGCGGCTGGCAGCAAAGTTCAGAACCATGTTTATGTGAATAACTTTTGAACCGTAAGTCACAGACGCTCGCTCTTGGCTGCATTCGTTTCAGCTCGTGGCAGCCAGTCTAAAAAAAACACTATCTTGGACTTCTCTGGATGTTTCCCAGGCGAGCTATTGGCAGCATGTTCAGAACCACTGTTTCTGAGGCTAATTCTTGAACCGTAAGTCATAGACGCTCGATCTTGGCGGCATTCGTCTCAGCGCCTGGCAATTAGTATAGAAGCACTGTCTTTGACTTCTCTGGATGTTTTCCAGGCGAGCTATTCACAAGTAAATCCTAGACGCTCGATCTTGGTTGCTTTCGCTTTCGCGGCTGGCAGCAAAGTTCAGAACCATGTTTATGTGAATAACTTTTGAACCGTAAGTCACAGACGCTCGCTCTTGGCTGCATTCGTTTCAGCTCGTGGCAGCCAGTCTAAAAAAACACTATCTTGGACTTCTGTGGATGTTTCCCCGGCGAGCTATTGGCAGCATGTTCAAAACCACTGTTTCTGAGGCTAATTCTTGAACCGTAAGTCATAGACTCTCGATCTTGGCGGCATTCGTCTCAGCGCCTGGCAATTAGTATAGAAGCACTGTCTTTGACTTCACTGGATGTTTCCCAGGCGAGCTATTGACAAGTAAATCCTAGACGCTCGATCTTGGTTATTTTCGCTTTCGCGGCTGGCAGCAAAGTTCAGAACCATGTTTATGAGAATAACTTTTGAACCGTAAGTCACAGACGCTCGCTCTTGGCTGCATTCGTTTCAGCTCGTGGCAGCCAGTCAAAAAAAACACTATCTTGGACTTCTCTGGATGTTTCCCAGGCGAGCAATTGGCAGCATGTTCAGAACCACTGTTTCTGAGGCTAATTATTGAACCGTAAGTCATAGACGCTCGATCTTGGCGGCATTCGTCTCAGCGCCTGGCAATTAGTATAGAAGCACTGTTTCCCACTGTTTCTGAGGCTAATTCTTGAACCGTAAGTCATAGACGCTCGATCTTGGCGGCATTCGTCTCAGCGCCTGGCAATTAGTATAGAAGCACTGTTTCCCACTGTTTCTGAGGCTAATTCTTGAACCGTAAGTCTTAGACGCTTGATCTTGGCGGCATTCGTCTCAGCGCCTGGCAATTAGTATAGAAGCACTGTCTTTGACTTCTCTGGATGTTTTCCAGGCGAGCTATTCACAAGTAAATCCTAGACGCTCGATCTTGGTTGCTTTCGCTTTCGCGGCTGGCAGCAAAGTTCAGAACCATGTTTATGTGAATAACTTTTGAACCGTAAGTCACAGACGCTCGCTCTTGGCTGCATTCGTTTCAGCTCGTGGCAGCCAGTCTAAAAAAACACTATCTTGGACTTCTGTGGATGTTTCCCCGGCGAGCTATTGGCAGCATGTTCAAAACCACTGTTTCTGAGGCTAATTCTTGAACCGTAAGTCATAGACGCTCGATCTTGGCGGCATTCGTCTCAGCGCCTGGCAATTAGTATAGAAGCACTGTTTCCCACTGTTTCTGAGGCTAATTCTTGAACCGTAAGTCATAGACTCTCGATCTTGGCGGCATTCGTCTCAGCGCCTGGCAATTAGTGGAGAAGCACTGTCTTTGACTTATCTGAAAGTTTCCCAGGCGAGCTATTCACAAGTAAATCCTAGACGCTCGATCTTGGTTACTTTCGCTTTCGCGGCTGGCAGCAAAGTTCAGAACCATGTTTCTGTGAATAAATCTTGAACCGTAAGTCACAGACGCTCGCTCTTGGCTGCATGCGTTTCAGCTCGTGGCAGCCAGTCTAAAAAAACACTATCTTGGACTTCTCTGGATGTTTCCCAGGCGAGCTATTGGCAGCATGTTCAGAACCACTGTTTCTGAGGCTAATTCTTGAACCGTAAGTCATAGACGCTCGATCTTGGCGGCATTCGTCTCAGCGCCTGGCAATTAGTATAGAAGCACTGTTTCCCACTGTTTCTGAGGCTAATTCTTGAACCGTAAGTCTTAGACGCTTGATCTTGGCGGCATTCGTCTCAGCGCCTGGCAATTAGTATAGAAGCACTGTCTTTGACTTCTCTGGATGTTTTCCAGGCGAGCTATTCACAAGTAAATCCTAGACGCTCGATCTTGGTTGCTTTCGCTTTCGCGGCTGGCAGCAAAGTTCAGAACCATGTTTATGTGAATAACTTTTGAACCGTAAGTCACAGACGCTCGCTCTTGGCTGCATTCGTTTCAGCTCGTGGCAGCCAGTCTAAAAAAACACTATCTTGGACTTCTGTGGATGTTTCCCCGGCGAGCTATAGGCAGCATGTTCAAAACCACTGTTTCTGAGGCTAATTCTTGAACCGTAAGTCATAGACTCTCGATCTTGGCGGCATTCGTCTCAGCGCCTGGCAATTAGTATAGAAGCACTGTCTTTGACTTCACTGGATGTTTCCCAGGCGAGCTATTGACAAGTAAATCCTAGACGCTCGATCTTGGTTATTTTCGCTCTCGCGGCTGGCAGCAAAGTTCAGAACCATGTTTATGAGAATAACTTTTGAACCGTAAGTCACAGACGCTCGCTCTTGGCTGCATTCGTTTCAGCTCGTGGCAGCCAGTCAAAAAAAACACTATCTTGGACTTCTCTGGATGTTTCCCAGGCGAGCAATTGGCAGCATGTTCAGAACCACTGTTTCTGAGGCTAATTATTGAACCGTAAGTCATAGACGCTCGATCTTGGCGGCATTCGTCTCAGCGCCTGGCAATTAGTATAGAAGCACTGTTTCCCACTGTTTCTGAGGCTAATTCTTGAACCGTAAGTCATAGACGCTCGATCTTGGCGGCATTCGTCTCAGCGCCTGGCAATTAGTATAGAAGCACTGTTTCCCACTGTTTCTGAGGCTAATTCTTGAACCGTAAGTCTTAGACGCTTGATCTTGGCGGCATTCGTCTCAGCGCCTGGCAATTAGTATAGAAGCACTGTCTTTGACTTCTCTGGATGTTTTCCAGGCGAGCTATTCACAAGTAAATCCTAGACGCTCGATCTTGGTTGCTTTCGCTTTCGCGGCTGGCAGCAAAGTTCAGAACCATGTTTATGTGAATAACTTTTGAACCGTAAGTCACAGACGCTCGCTCTTGGCTGCATTCGTTTCAGCTCGTGGCAGCCAGTCTAAAAAAACACTATCTTGGACTTCTGTGGATGTTTCCCCGGCGAGCTATTGGCAGCATGTTCAAAACCACTGTTTCTGAGGCTAATTCTTGAACCGTAAGTCATAGACGCTCGATCTTGGCGGCATTCGTCTCAGCGCCTGGCAATTAGTATAGAAGCACTGTTTCCCACTGTTTCTGAGGCTAATTCTTGAACCGTAAGTCATAGACTCTCGATCTTGGCGGCATTCGTCTCAGCGCCTGGCAATTAGTGGAGAAGCACTGTCTTTGACTTATCTGAAAGTTTCCCAGGCGAGCTATTCACAAGTAAATCCTAGACGCTCGATCTTGGTTACTTTCGCTTTCGCAGCTGGCAGCAAAGTTCAGAACCATGTTTCTGTGAATAAATCTTGAACCGTAAGTCACAGACGCTCGCTCTTGGCTGCATGCGTTTCAGCTCGTGGCAGCCAGTCTAAAAAAACACTATCTTGGACTTCTCTGGATGTTTCCCAGGCGAGCTATTGGCAGCATGTTCAGAACCACTGTTTCTGAGGCTAATTCTTGAACCGTAAGTCATAGACGCTCGATCTTGGCGGCATTCGTCTCAGCGCCTGGCAATTAGTATAGAAGCACTGTTTCCCACTGTTTCTGAGGCTAATTCTTGAACCGTAAGTCTTAGACGCTTGATCTTGGCGGCATTCGTCTCAGCGCCTGGCAATTAGTATAGAAGCACTGTCTTTGACTTCTCTGGATGTTTTCCAGGCGAGCTATTCACAAGTAAATCCTAGACGCTCGATCTTGGTTGCTTTCGCTTTCGCGGCTGGCAGCAAAGTTCAGAACCATGTTTATGTGAATAACTTTTGAACCGTAAGTCACAGACGCTCGCTCTTGGCTGCATTCGTTTCAGCTCGTGGCAGCCAGTCTAAAAAAACACTATCTTGGACTTCTGTGGATGTTTCCCCGGCGAGCTATTGGCAGCATGTTCAAAACCACTGTTTCTGAGGCTAATTCTTGAACCGTAAGTCATAGACGCTCGATCTTGGCGGCATTCGTCTCAGCGCCTGGCAATTAGTATAGAAGCACTGTTTCCCACTGTTTCTGAGGCTAATTCTTGAACCGTAAGTCATAGACTCTCGATCTTGGCGGCATTCGTCTCAGCGCCTGGCAATTAGTGGAGAAGCACTGTCTTTGACTTATCTGAAAGTTTCCCAGGCGAGCTATTCACAAGTAAATCCTAGACGCTCGATCTTGGTTACTTTCGCTTTCGCGGCTGGCAGCAAAGTTCAGAACCATGTTTCTGTGAATAAATCTTGTACCGTAAGTCACAGACGCTCGCTCTTGGCTGCATGCGTTTCAGCTCGTGGCAGCCAGTCTAAAAAAACACTATCTTGGACTTCTCTGGATGTTTCCCAGGCGAGCTATTGGCTTCATGTTCAGAACCACTGTTTCTGAGGCTAATTCTTGAACCGTAAGTCATAGACGCTCGATCTTGGCGGCATTCGTCTCAGCGCCTGGCAATTAGTATAGAAGCACTGTTTCCCACTGTTTCTGAGGCTAATTCTTGAACCGTAAGTCTTAGACGCTTGATCTTGGCGGCATTCGTCTCAGCGCCTGGCAATTAGTATAGAAGCACTGTCTTTGACTTCTCTGGATGTTTTCCAGGCGAGCTATTCACAAGTAAATCCTAGACGCTCGATCTTGGTTGCTTTCGCTTTCGCGGCTGGCAGCAAAGTTCAGAACCATGTTTATGTGAATAACTTTTGAACCGTAAGTCACAGACGCTCGCTCTTGGCTGCATTCGTTTCAGCTCGTGGCAGCCAGTCTAAAAAAACACTATCTTGGACTTCTGTGGATGTTTCCCCGGCGAGCTTTTGGCAGCATGTTTTGAACCACTGTTTCTGAGGCTAATTCTTGAACCGTAAGTCATAGACTCTCGATCTTGGCGGCATTCGTCTCAGCGCCTGGCAATTAGTATAGAAGCACTGTCTTTGACTTCACTGGATGTTTCCCAGGCGAGCTATTGACAAGTAAATCCTAGACGCTCGATCTTGGTTATTTTCGCTTTCGCGGCTGGCAGCAAAGTTCAGAACCATGTTTATGAGAATAACTTTTGAACCGTAAGTCACAGACGCTCGCTCTTGGCTGCATTCGTTTCAGCTCGTGGCAGCCAGTCAAAAAAAAACACTATCTTGGACTTCTCTGGATGTTTCCCAGGCGAGCAATTGGCAGCATGTTCAGAACCACTGTTTCTGAGGCTAATTCTTGAACCGTAAGTCATAGACGCTCGATCTTGGCGGCATTCGTCTCAGCGCCTGGCAATTAGTATAGAAGAACTGTTTCCCACTGTTTCTGAGGCTAATTCTTGAACCGTAAGTCTTAGACGCTTGATCTTGGCGGCATTCGTCTCAGCGCCTGGCAATTAGTATCGCTGCACTGTCTTTGACTTCTCTGGATGTTTTCCAGGCGAGCTATTCACAAGTAAATCCTAGACGCTCGATCTTGGTTGCTTTCGCTTTCGCGGCTGGCAGCAAAGTTCAGAACCATGTTTATGTGAATAACTTTTGAACCGTAAGTCACAGACGCTCGCTCTTGGCTGCATGCGTTTCAGCTCGTGGCAGCCAGTCTAAAAAAACACTATCTTGGACTTCTCTGGATGTTTCCCAGGCGAGCTATTGGCAGCATGTTCAGAACCACTGTTTCTGAGGCTAATTCTTGAACCGTAAGTCATAGACGCTCGATCTTGGCGGCATTCGTCTCAGCGCCTGGCAATTAGTATAGAAGCACTGTTTCCCACTGTTTCTGAGGCTAATTCTTGAACCGTAAGTCTTAGACGCTTGATCTTGGCGGCATTCGTCTCAGCGCCTGGCAATTAGTATCGCTGCACTGTCTTTGACTTCTCTGGATGTTTTCCAGGCGAGCTATTCACAAGTAAATCCTAGACGCTCGATCTTGGTTGCTTTCGCTTTCGCGGCTGGCAGCAAAGTTCAGAACCATGTTTATGTGAATAACTTTTGAACCGTAAGTCACAGACGCTCGCTCTTGGCTGCATTCGTTTCAGCTCGTGGCAGCCAGTCTAAAAAACACTATCTTGGACTTCTCTGGATGTTTCCCAGACGAGCTATTGGCAGCATGTTTTGAACCACTGTTTCTGAGGCTAATTCTTGAACCGTAAGTCATAGACGCTCGATCTTGGCGGCATTCGTCTCAGCGCCTGGCAATTAGTATAGAAGCACTGTTTCCCACTGTTTCTGAGGCTAATTCTTGAACCGTAAGTCTTAGACGCTTGATCTTGGCGGCATTCGTCTCAGCGCCTGGCAATTAGTATGGAAGCACTATCTTTGACTTCTCTGGATGTTTCCCAGGCGAGCTATTGACAAGTAAATCCTAGACGCTCGATCTTGGTTATTTTCGCTTTCGCGGCTGGCAGCAAAGTTCAGAACCATGTTTCTGTGAATAACTCTTGAACCGTAAGTGACAGACGCTCGCTCTTGGCTGCATTCGTTTCAGCTCGTGGCAGTCAGTCTAAAAAACACTATCTTGGACTTCTCTGGATGTTTCCCAGACGAGCTATTGGCAGCATGTTTTGAACCACTGTTTCTGAGGCTAATTCTTGAACCGTAAGTCATAGACGCTCGATCTTGGCGGCATTCGTCTCAGCGCCTGGCAATTAGTATAGAAGCACTGTTTCCCACTGTTTCTGAGGCTAATTCTTGAACCGTAAGTCTTAGACGCTTGATCTTGGCGGCATTCGTCTCAGCGCCTGGCAATTAGTATAGAAGCACTGTCTTTGACTTCTCTGGATGTTTCCCAGGCGAGCTATTCACAAGTAAATCCTAGACGCTCGATCTTGGTTACTTTCGCTTTCGCGGCTGGCAGCAAAGTTCAGAACCATGTTTCTGTGAATAACTCTTGAATCGTAAGTCACAGACGCTCGCTCTTGGTTGCATTCGTTTCAGCTCGTGGCAGCCAGTCTAAAAAACACTATATTGGACTTCTCTGGATGTTTCCCAGGCGAGCTATTAGCAGCATGTTCAGAACCACTGTTTCTGAGGCTAATTCTTGAACCGTAAGTCATAGACACTCGATCTTGGCGGCATTCGTCTCAGCGCCTGGCAATTAGTATCGCTGCACTGTCTTTGACTTCTCTGGATGTTTTCCAGGCGAGCTATTCACAAGTAAATCCTAGACGCTCGATCTTGGTTGCTTTCGCTTTCGCGGCTGGCAGCAAAGTTCAGAACCATGTTTATGTGAATAACTTTTGAACCGTAAGTCACAGACGCTCGCTCTTGGCTGCATGCGTTTCAGCTCGTGGCAGCCAGTCTAAAAAAACACTATCTTGGACTTCTCTGGATGTTTCCCAGGCGAGCTATTGGCAGCATGTTCAGAACCACTGTTTCTGAGGCTAATTCTTGAACCGTAAGTCATAGACGCTCGATCTTGGCGGCATTCGTCTCAGCGCCTGGCAATTAGTATAGAAGCACTGTTTCCCACTGTTTCTGAGGCTAATTCTTGAACCGTAAGTCTTAGACGCTTGATCTTGGCGGCATTCGTCTCAGCGCCTGGCAATTAGTATCGCTGCACTGTCTTTGACTTCTCTGGATGTTTTCCAGGCGAGCTATTCACAAGTAAATCCTAGACGCTCGATCTTGGTTGCTTTCGCTTTCGCGGCTGGCAGCAAAGTTCAGAACCATGTTTATGTGAATAACTTTTGAACCGTAAGTCACAGACGCTCGCTCTTGGCTGCATTCGTTTCAGCTCGTGGCAGCCAGTCTAAAAAACACTATCTTGGACTTCTCTGGATGTTTCCCAGACGAGCTATTGGCAGCATGTTTTGAACCACTGTTTCTGAGGCTAATTCTTGAACCGTAAGTCATAGACGCTCGATCTTGGCGGCATTCGTCTCAGCGCCTGGCAATTAGTATAGAAGCACTGTTTCCCACTGTTTCTGAGGCTAATTCTTGAACCGTAAGTCTTAGACGCTTGATCTTGGCGGCATTCGTCTCAGCGCCTGGCAGTTAGTATGGAAGCACTATCTTTGACTTCTCTGGATGTTTCCCAGGCGAGCTATTGACAAGTAAATCCTAGACGCTCGATCTTGGTTATTTTCGCTTTCGCGGCTGGCAGCAAAGTTCAGAACCATGTTTCTGTGAATAACTCTTGAACCGTAAGTGACAGACGCTCGCTCTTGGCTGCATTCGTTTCAGCTCGTGGCAGTCAGTCTAAAAAACACTATCTTGGACTTCTCTGGATGTTTCCCAGACGAGCTATTGGCAGCATGTTTTGAACCACTGTTTCTGAGGCTAATTCTTGAACCGTAAGTCATAGACGCTCGATCTTGGCGGCATTCGTCTCAGCGCCTGGCAATTAGTATAGAAGCACTGTTTCCCACTGTTTCTGAGGCTAATTCTTGAACCGTAAGTCTTAGACGCTTGATCTTGGCGGCATTCGTCTCAGCGCCTGGCAATTAGTATAGAAGCACTGTCTTTGACTTCTCTGGATGTTTCCCAGGCGAGCTATTCACAAGTAAATCCTAGACGCTCGATCTTGGTTACTTTCGCTTTCGCGGCTGGCAGCAAAGTTCAGAACCATGTTTCTGTGAATAACTCTTGAATCGTAAGTCACAGACGCTCGCTCTTGGTTGCATTCGTTTCAGCTCGTGGCAGCCAGTCTAAAAAACACTATATTGGACTTCTCTGGATGTTTCCCAGGCGAGCTATTAGCAGCATGTTCAGAACCACTGTTTCTGAGGCTAATTCTTGAACCGTAAGTCATAGACACTCGATCTTGGCGGCATTCGTCTCAGCGCCTGGCAATTAGTATCGCTGCACTGTCTTTGACTTCTCTGGATGTTTTCCAGGCGAGCTATTCACAAGTAAATCCTAGACGCTCGATCTTGGTTGCTTTCGCTTTCGCGGCTGGCAGCAAAGTTCAGAACCATGTTTATGTGAATAACTTTTGAACCGTAAGTCACAGACGCTCGCTCTTGGCTGCATGCGTTTCAGCTCGTGGCAGCCAGTCTAAAAAAACACTATCTTGGACTTCTCTGGATGTTTCCCAGGCGAGCTATTGGCAGCATGTTCAGAACCACTGTTTCTGAGGCTAATTCTTGAACCGTAAGTCATAGACGCTCGATCTTGGCGGCATTCGTCTCAGCGCCTGGCAATTAGTATAGAAGCACTGTTTCCCACTGTTTCTGAGGCTAATTCTTGAACCGTAAGTCTTAGACGCTTGATCTTGGCGGCATTCGTCTCAGCGCCTGGCAATTAGTATCGCTGCACTGTCTTTGACTTCTCTGGATGTTTTCCAGGCGAGCTATTCACAAGTAAATCCTAGACGCTCGATCTTGGTTGCTTTCGCTTTCGCGGCTGGCAGCAAAGTTCAGAACCATGTTTATGTGAATAACTTTTGAACCGTAAGTCACAGACGCTCGCTCTTGGCTGCATTCGTTTCAGCTCGTGGCAGCCAGTCTAAAAAACACTATCTTGGACTTCTCTGGATGTTTCCCAGACGAGCTATTGGCAGCATGTTTTGAACCACTGTTTCTGAGGCTAATTCTTGAACCGTAAGTCATAGACGCTCGATCTTGGCGGCATTCGTCTCAGCGCCTGGCAATTAGTATAGAAGCACTGTTTCCCACTGTTTCTGAGGCTAATTCTTGAACCGTAAGTCTTAGACGCTTGATCTTGGCGGCATTCGTCTCAGCGCCTGGCAGTTAGTATGGAAGCACTATCTTTGACTTCTCTGGATGTTTCCCAGGCGAGCTATTGACAAGTAAATCCTAGACGCTCGATCTTGGTTATTTTCGCTTTCGCGGCTGGCAGCAAAGTTCAGAACCATGTTTCTGTGAATAACTCTTGAACCGTAAGTGACAGACGCTCGCTCTTGGCTGCATTCGTTTCAGCTCGTGGCAGTCAGTCTAAAAAACACTATCTTGGACTTCTCTGGATGTTTCCCAGACGAGCTATTGGCAGCATGTTTTGAACCACTGTTTCTGAGGCTAATTCTTGAACCGTAAGTCATAGACGCTCGATCTTGGCGGCATTCGTCTCAGCGCCTGGCAATTAGTATAGAAGCACTGTTTCCCACTGTTTCTGAGGCTAATTCTTGAACCGTAAGTCTTAGACGCTTGATCTTGGCGGCATTCGTCTCAGCGCCTGGCAATTAGTATAGAAGCACTGTCTTTGACTTCTCTGGATGTTTCCCAGGCGAGCTATTCACAAGTAAATCCTAGACGCTCGATCTTGGTTACTTTCGCTTTCGCGGCTGGCAGCAAAGTTCAGAACCATGTTTCTGTGAATAACTCTTGAATCGTAAGTCACAGACGCTCGCTCTTGGTTGCATTCGTTTCAGCTCGTGGCAGCCAGTCTAAAAAACACTATATTGGACTTCTCTGGATGTTTCCCAGGCGAGCTATTAGCAGCATGTTCAGAACCACTGTTTCTGAGGCTAATTCTTGAACCGTAAGTCATAGACGCTCGATCTTGGCGGCATTCGTCTCAGCGCCTGGCAATTAGTATAGAAGCACTGTTTCCCACTGTTTCTGAGGCTAATTCTTGAACCGTAAGTCTTAGACGCTTGATCTTGGCGGCATTCGTCTCAGCGCCTGGCAATTAGTATAGCTGCACTGTCTTTGACTTCTCTGGATGTTTTCCAGGCGAGCTATTCACAAGTAAATCCTAGACGCTCGATCTTGGTTGCTTTCGCTTTCGCGGCTGGCAGCAAAGTTCAGAACCATGTTTATGTGAATAACTTTTGAACCGTAAGTCACAGACGCTCGCTCTTGGCTGCATTCGTTTCAGCTCGTGGCAGCCAGTCTAAAAAAAACACTATCTTGGACTTCTCTGGATGTTTCCCAGGCGAGCTATTGGCAGCATGTTCAGAACCACTGTTTCTGAGGCTAATTCTTGAACCGTAAGTCATAGACGCTCGATCTTGGCGGCATTCGTCTCAGCGCCTGGCAATTAGTATAGAAGCACTGTTTCCCACTGTTTCTGAGGCTAATTCTTGAACCGTAAGTCTTAGACGCTTGATCTTGGCGGCATTCGTCTCAGCGCCTGGCAATTAGTATAGCTGCACTGTCTTTGACTTCTCTGGATGTTTTCCAGGCGAGCTATTCACAAGTAAATCCTAGACGCTCGATCTTGGTTGCTTTCGCTTTCGCGGCTGGCAGCAAAGTTCAGAACCATGTTTATGTGAATAACTTTTGAACCGTAAGTCACAGACGCTCGCTCTTGGCTGCATTCGTTTCAGCTCGTGGCAGCCAGTCTAAAAAAAACACTATCTTGGACTTCTCTGGATGTTTCCCAGGCGAGCTATTGGCAGCATGTTCAGAACCACTGTTTCTGAGGCTAATTCTTGAACCGTAAGTCATAGACGCTCGATCTTGGCGGCATTCGTCTCAGCGCCTGGCAATTAGTATAGAAGCACTGTCTTTGACTTCTCTGGATGTTTCCCAGGCGAGCTATTGACAAGTAAATCCTAGACGCTCGATCTTGGTTACTTTCGCTTTCGCGGCTGGCAGCAAAGTTCAGAACCATGTTTCTGTGAATAACTCTTGAATCGTAAGTCACAGACGCTCGCTCTTGGTTGCATTCGTTTCAGCTCGTGGCAGCCAGTCTAAAAAACACTATATTGGACTTCTCTGGATGTTTCCCAGGCGAGCTATTAGCAGCATGTTCAGAACCACTGTTTCTGAGGCTAATTCTTGAACCGTAAGTCATAGACGCTCGATCTTGGCGGCATTCGTCTCAGCGCCTGGCAATTAGTATAGAAACACTGTTTCCCACTGTTTCTGAGGCTAATTCTTGAACCGTAAGTCATAGACGCTCGATCTTGGCGGCATTCGTCTCAGCGCCTGGCAATTAGTATAGAAGCACTGTCTTTGACTTCACTGGATGTTTCCCAGGCGAGCTATTGACAAGTAAATCCTAGACGCTCGATCTTGGTTATTTTCGCTTTCGCGGCTGGCAGCAAAGTTCAGAACCATGTTTCTGTGAATAACTCTTGAACCGTAAGTGACAGACGCTCGCTCTTGGCTGCATTCGTTTCAGCTCGTGGCAGCCAGTCTAAAAAACACTATCTTGGACTTCTCTGGATGTTTCCCAGGCGAGCTATTGGCAGCATGTTCAGAACCACTGTTTCTGAGGCTAATTCTTGAACCGTAAGTCATAGACGCTCGATCTTGGCGGCATTCGTCTCAGCGCCTGGCAATTAGTATAGAAGCACTGTTTCCCACTGTTTCTGAGGCTAATTCTTGAACCGTAAGTCTTAGACGCTTGATCTTGGCGGCATTCGTCTCAGCACCTGGCAATTAGTATAGCTGCACTGTCTTTGACTTCTCTGGATGTTTTCCAGGCGAGCTATTCACAAGTAAATCCTAGACGCTCGATCTTGGTTGCTTTCGCTTTCGCGGCTGGCAGCAAAGTTCAGAACCATGTATATGTGAATAACTTTTGAACCGTAAGTCACAGACGCTCGCTCTTGGCTGCATGCGTTTCAGCTCGTGGCAGCCAGTCTAAAAAAACACTATCTTGGACTTCTCTGGATGTTTCCCAGGCGAGCTATTGGCAGCATGTTCAGAACCACTGTTTCTGAGGCTAATTCTTGAACCGTAAGTCATAGACGCTCGATCTTGGCGGCATTCGTCTCAGCGCATGGCAATTAGTATAGAAGCACTGTTTCCCACTGTTTCTGAGGCTAATTCTTGAACCGTAAGTCATAGACGCTCGATCTTGGCGGCATTCGTCTCAGCGCCTGGCAATTAGTATAGAAGCACTGTCTTTGACTTCTCTGGATGTTTCCCAGGCGAGCTATTGACAAGTAAATCCTAGACGCTCGATCTTGGTTACTTTCGCTTTCGCGGCTGGCAGCAAAGTTCAGAACCACGTTTCTGTGAATAACTCTTGAACCGTAAGTGACAGACGCTCGCTCTTGGCTGCATTCGTTTCAGCTCGTGGCAGCCAGTCTAAAAAACACTATCTTGGACTTCTCTGGATGTTTCCCAGGCGAGCTATTGGCAGCATGTTCAGAACAACTGTTTCTGAGGCTAATTCTTGAACCGTAAGTCATAGACGCTCGATCTTGGCGGCATTCGTCTCAGCGCATGGCAATTAGTATAGAAGCACTGTTTCCCACTGTTTCTGAGGCTAATTCTTGAACCGTAAGTCTTAGACGCTTGATCTTGGCGGCATTCGTCTCAGCGCCTGGCAATTAGTATAGCTGCACTGTCTTTGACTTCTCTGGATGTTTTCCAGGCGAGCTATTCACAAGTAAATCCTAGACGCTCGATCTTGGTTGCTTTGGCTTTCGCGGCTGGCAGCAAAGTTCAGAACCATGTTTATGTGAATAACTTTTGAACCGTAAGTCACAGACGCTCGCTCTTGGCTGCATTCGTTTCAGCTCGTGGCAGCCAGTCTAAAAAAAACACTATCTTGGACTTCTCTGGATGTTTCCCAGGCGAGCTATTGGCAGCATGTTCAGAACCACTGTTTCTGAGGCTAATTATTGAACCGTAAGTCATAGACGCTCGATCTTGGCGGCATTCGTCTCAGCGCCTGGCAATTAGTATAGAAGCACTGTCTTTGACTTCTCTGGATGTTTCCCAGGCGAGCTATTCACAAGTAAATCCTAGACGCTCGATCTTGGTTACTTTCGCTTTCGCGGCTGGCAGCAAAGTTCAGAACCATGTTTCTGTGAATAACTCTTGAACCGTAAGTCACAGACGCTCGCTCTTGGCTGCATTCGTTTCAGCTCGTGGCAGCCAGTCTAAAAAAACACTATCTTGGACTTCTCTGGATGTTTCCCAGGCGAGCTATTGGCAGCATGTTCAAAACCACTGTTTCTGAGGCTAATTCTTGAACCGTAAGTCATAGACGCTCGATCTTGGCGGCATTCGTCTCAGCGCCTGGCAATTAGTATAGAAGCACTGTTTCCCACTGTTTCTGAGGCTAATTCTTGAACCGTAAGTCTTAGACGCTTGATCTTGGCGGCATTCGTCTCAGCGCCTGGCAATTAGTATAGAAGCACTGTCTTTGACTTCTCTGGATGTTTCCCAGGCGAGCTATTCACAAGTAAATCCTAGACGCTCGATCTTGGTTACTTTCGCTTTCGCGGCTGGCAACAAAGTTCAGAACCATGTTTCTGTGAATAACTCTTGAACCGTAAGTCACAGACGCTCGCTCTAGGCTGCATTCGTTTCAGCTCGTGGCAGCCAGTCTAAAAAAACACTATCTTGGACTTCTCTGGATGTTTCCCAGGCGAGCTATTGGCAGCATGTTCAGAACCACTGTTTCTGAGGCTAATTCTTGAACCGTAAGTCATAGACGCTCGATCTTGGCGGCATTCGTCTCAGCGCCTGGCAATTAGTATAGAAGCACTGTTTCCCACTGTTTCTGAGGCTAATTCTTGAACCGTAAGTCATAGACGCTCGATCTTGG
Organism: Rhinoderma darwinii; assembly: GCF_050947455.1. NCBI lineage: Eukaryota > Metazoa > Chordata > Amphibia > Anura > Rhinodermatidae > Rhinoderma > Rhinoderma darwinii. The sequence continues at coordinate 39,206 of NW_027462854.1, forward strand.
CGGCATTCGTCTCAGCGCCTGGCAATTAGTATAGCTGCACTGTCTTTGACTTCTCTGGATGTTTTCCAGGCGAGCTATTCACAAGTAAATCCTAGACGCTCGATCTTGGTTGCTTTCGCTTTCGCGGCTGGCAGCAAAGTTCAGAACCATGTTTATGTGAATAACTTTTGAACCGTAAGTCACAGACGCTCGCTCTTGGCTGCATTCGTTTCAGCTCGTGGCAGCCAGTCTAAAAAAAACACTATCTTGGACTTCTCTGGATGTTTCCCAGGCGAGCTATTGGCAGCATGTTCAGAACCACTGTTTCTGAGGCTAATTCTTGAACCGTAAGTCATAGACGCTCGATCTTGGCGGCATTCGTCTCAGCGCCTGGCAATTAGTATGGAAGCACTGTCTTTGACTTCTCTGGATGTTTCCCAGGCGAGCTATTGACTAGTAAATCCTAGACGCTCGATCTTGGTTATTTTCGCTTTCGCGGCTGGCAGCAAAGTTCCGAACCATGTTTCTGTGAATAACTCTTGAACCGTAAGTCACAGACGCTCGCTCTTGGCTGCATTCGTTTCAGCTCGTGGCAGCCAGTCTAAAAAACACTATCTTGGACTTCTCTGGATGTTTCCCAGGCGAGCTATTGGCAGCATGTTTTGAACCACTGTTTCTGAGGCTAATTCTTGAACCGTAAGTCATAGACGCTCGATCTTGGCGGCATTCGTCTCAGCGCCTGGCAATTAGTATAGAAGCACTGTTTCCCACTGTTTCTGAGGCTAATTCTTGAACCGTAAGTCTTAGACGCTTGATCTTGGCGGCATTCGTCTCAGCGCCTGGCAATTAGTATAGAAGCACTGTCTTTGACTTTTCTGGATGTTTCCCAGGTGAGCTATTCACAAGTAAATCCTCTTGGCGGCATTCGTCTCAGCGCCTGGCAATTAGTATAGAAGCACTGTCTTTGACTTCTCTGGATGTTTCCCAGGCGAGCTATTCACAAGTAAATCCTAGACGCTCGATCTTGGTTACTTTCGCTTTCGCGGCTGGCAGCAAAGTTCAGAACCATGTTTCTGTGAATAACTCTTGAACCGTAAGTCACAGACGCTCGCTCTTGGCTGCATTCGTTTCAGCTCGTGGCAGCCAGTCTAAAAAACACTATCTTGGACTTCTCTGGATGTTTCCCAGGCGAGCTATTGGCAGCATGTTCAGAACCACTGTTTCTGAGGCTAATTCTTGAACCGTAAGTCATAGACGCTCGATCTTGGCGGCATTCGTCTCAGCGCCTGGCAATTAGTATAGAAGCACTGTTTCTGAGGCTAATTCTTGAACCGTAAGTCTTAGACGCTTGATCTTGGCGGCATTCGTCTCAGCGCCTGGCAATTAGTATAGAAGCACTGTCTTTGACTTATCTGAAAGTTTCCCAGGCGAGCTATTCACAAGTAAATCCTAGACGCTCGATCTTGGTTACTTTCGCTTTCGCGGCTGGCAGCAAAGTTCAGAACCATGTTTCTGTGAATAACTCTTGAACCGTAAGTCACAGACGCTCGCTCTTGGCTGCATTCGTTTCAGCTCGTGGCAGCCAGTCTAAAAAAACACTATCTTGGACTTCTCTGGATGTTTCCCAGGCGAGCTATTGGCAGCATGTACAGAACCACTGTTTCTGAGGCTAATTCTTGAACCGTAAGTCATAGACGCTCGATCTTGGCGGCATTCGTCTCAGCGCCTGGCAATTAGTATAGAAGCACTGTTTCCCACTGTTTCTGAGGCTAATTCTTGAACCGTAAGTCATAGACGCTCGATCTTGGCGGCATTCGTCTCAGCGCCTGGCAATTAGTATAGAAGCACTGTCTTTGACTTCTCTGGATGTTTCCCATGCGAGCTATTGACAAGTAAATCCTAGACGCTCGATCTTGGTTACTTTCGCTTTCGCGGCTGGCAGCAAAGTTCAGAACCATGTTTCTGTGAATAACTCTTGAACCGTAAGTCACAGACGCTCGCTCTTGGCTGCATTCGTTTCAGCTCGTGGCAGCCAGTCTAAAAAAACACTATCTTGGACTTCTCTGGATGTTTCCCAGGCGAGCTATTGGCAGCCGGTTCAAAACCACTGTTTCTGAGGCTAATTCTTGAACCGTAAGTCTTAGACGCTTGATCTTGGCGGCATTCGTCTCAGCGCCTGGCAATTAGCATAGAAGCACTGTCTTTGACTTATCTGAAAGTTTCCCAGGCGAGCTATTCACAAGTAAATCCTAGACGCTCGATCCTGGTTACTTTCGCTTTCGCGGCTGGCAGCAAAGTACAGAACCATGTTTCTGTGAATAACTCTTGAACCGTAAGTCACAGACGCTCGCTCTTGGCTGCATTCGTTTCAGCTCGTGGCAGCCAGTCTAAAAAAACACTATCTTGGACTTCTCTGGATGTTTCCCAGGCGAGCTATTGGCAGCATGTTCAAAACCACTGTTTCTGAGGCTAATTCTTGAACCGTAAGTCATAGACGCTCGATCTTGGCGGCATTCGTCTCAGCGCCTGGCAATTAGTATAGAAGCACTGTTTCCCACTGTTTCTGAGGCTAATTCTTGAACCGTAAGTCTTAGACGCTTGATCTTGGCGGCATTCGTCTCAGCGCCTGGCAATTAGCATAGAAGCACTGTCTTTGACTTATCTGAAAGTTTCCCAGGCGAGCTATTCACAAGTAAATCCTAGACGCTCGATCTTGGTTACTTTCGCTTTCGCGGCTGGCAGCAAAGTACAGAACCATGTTTCTGTGAATAACTCTTGAACCGTAAGTCACAGACGCTCGCTCTTGGCTGCATTCGTTTCAGCTCGTGGCAGCCAGTCTAAAAAAACACTATCTTGGACTTCTCTGGATGTTTCCCAGGCGAGCTATTGGCAGCATGTTCAAAACCACTGTTTCTGAGGCTAATTCTTGAACCGTAAGTCATAGACGCTCGATCTTGGCGGCATTCGTCTCAGCGCCTGGCAATTAGTATAGAAGCACTGTTTCCCACTGTTTCTGAGGCTAATTCTTGAACCGTAAGTCTTAGACGCTTGATCTTGGCGGCATTCGTCTCAGCGCCTGGCAATTAGCATAGAAGCACTGTCTTTGACTTATCTGAAAGTTTCCCAGGCGAGCTATTGACAAGTAAATCCTAGACGCTCGATCTTGGTTACTTTCGCTTTCGCGGCTGGCAGCAAAGTTTAGAACCATGTTTCTGTGAATAACTCTTGAACCGTAAGTCACAGACGCTCGCTCTTGGCTGCATTCGTTTCAGCTCGTGGCAGCCAGTCTAAAAAAACACTATCTTGGACTTCTCTGGATGTTTCCCAGGCGAGCTATTGGCAGCATGTTCAGAACCACTGTTTCTGAGGCTAATTCTTGAACCGTAAGTCATAGACGCTCGATCTTGGCGGTATTCGTCTCAGCACCTGGAAATTAGTATAGAAGCACTGTTTCCCACTGTTTCTGAGGCTAATTCTTGAACCGTAAGTCATAGACTCTCGATCTTGGCGGCATTCGTCTCAGCGCCTGGCAATTAGTATAGAAGCACTGTCTTTGACTTCACTGGATGTTTCCCAGGCGAGCTATTGACAAGTAAATCCTAGACGCTCGATCTTGGTTATTTTCGCTTTCGCGGCTGGCAGAAAAGTTCAGAACCATGTTTCTGTGAATAACTCTTGAACCGTAAGTCACAGACGCTCGCTCTTGGCTGCATTCGTTTCAGCTCGTGGCAGCCAGTCTAAAAAAACACTATCTTGGACTTCTCTGGATGTTTCCCAGGCGAGCTATTGGCAGCCGGTTCAAAACCACTGTTTCTGAGGCTAATTCTTGAACCGTAAGTCATAGACGCTCGATCTTGGCGGCATTCGTCTCAGCGCCTGGCAATTAGTATAGAAGCACTGTTTCCCACTGTTTCTGAGGCTAATTCTTGAACCGTAAGTCTTAGACGCTTGATCTTGGCGGCATTCGTCTCAGCGCCTGGCAATTAGCATAGAAGCACTGTCTTTGACTTATCTGAAAGTTTCCCAGGCGAGCTATTCACAAGTAAATCCTAGACGCTCGATCTTGGTTACTTTCGCTTTCGCGGCTGGCAGCAAAGTACAGAACCATGTTTCTGTGAATAACTCTTGAACCGTAAGTCACAGACGCTCGCTCTTGGCTGCATTCGTTTCAGCTCGTGGCAGCCAGTCTAAAAAAACACTATCTTGGACTTCTCTGGATGTTTCCCAGGCGAGCTATTGGCAGCATGTTCAAAACCACTGTTTCTGAGGCTAATTCTTGAACCGTAAGTCATAGACGCTCGATCTTGGCGGCATTCGTCTCAGCGCCTGGCAATTAGTATAGAAGCACTGTTTCCCACTGTTTCTGAGGCTAATTCTTGAACCGTAAGTCTTAGACGCTTGATCTTGGCGGCATTCGTCTCAGCGCCTGGCAATTAGCATAGAAGCACTGTCTTTGACTTATCTGAAAGTTTCCCAGGCGAGCTATTGACAAGTAAATCCTAGACGCTCGATCTTGGTTACTTTCGCTTTCGCGGCTGGCAGCAAAGTTTAGAACCATGTTTCTGTGAATAACTCTTGAACCGTAAGTCACAGACGCTCGCTCTTGGCTGCATTCGTTTCAGCTCGTGGCAGCCAGTCTAAAAAAACACTATCTTGGACTTCTCTGGATGTTTCCCAGGCGAGCTATTGGCAGCATGTTCAGAACCACTGTTTCTGAGGCTAATTCTTGAACCGTAAGTCATAGACGCTCGATCTTGGCGGTATTCGTCTCAGCACCTGGAAATTAGTATAGAAGCACTGTTTCCCACTGTTTCTGAGGCTAATTCTTGAACCGTAAGTCATAGACTCTCGATCTTGGCGGCATTCGTCTCAGCGCCTGGCAATTAGTATAGAAGCACTGTCTTTGACTTCACTGGATGTTTCCCAGGCGAGCTATTGACAAGTAAATCCTAGACGCTCGATCTTGGTTATTTTCGCTTTCGCGGCTGGCAGAAAAGTTCAGAACCATGTTTCTGTGAATAACTCTTGAACCGTAAGTCACAGACGCTCGCTCTTGGCTGCATTCGTTTCAGCTCGTGGCAGCCAGTCTAAAAAAAACACTATCTTGGACTTCTCTGTATGTTTCCCAGGCGAGCTATTGGCAGCATGTTCAAAACCACTGTTTCTGAGGCTAATTCTTGAACCGTAAGTCATAGACGCTCGATCTTGGCGGCATTCGTCTCAGCGCCTGGCAATTAGTATAGAAGCACTGTTTCCCACTGTTTCTGAGGCTAATTCTTGAACCGTAAGTCTTAGACGCTTGATCTTGGCGGCATTCGTCTCAGCGCCTGGCAATTAGCATAGAAGCACTGTCTTTGACTTATCTGAAAGTTTCCCAGGCGAGCTATTCACAAGTAAATCCTAGACGCTCGATCTTGGTTACTTTCGCTTTCGCGGCTGGCAGCAAAGTTCAGAACCATGTTTCTGTGAATAACTCTTGAACCGCAAGTCACAGACGCTCGCTCTTGGCTACATTCGTTTCAGCTCGTGGCAGCCAGTCTAAAAAAAACACTATCTTGGACTTCTCTGGATGTTTCCCAGGCGAGCTATTGGCAGCATGTTCAGAACCACTGTTTCTGAGGCTAATTCTTGAACCGTAAGTCATAGACGCTCGATCTTGGCGGCATTCGTCTCAGCGCCTGGCAATTAGTATGGAAGCACTGTCTTTGACTTCTCTGGATGTTTCCCAGGCGAGCTATTGACAAGTAAATCCTAGACGCTCGATCTTGGTTACTTTCGCTTTCGCGGCTGGCAGCAAAGTTCAGAACCATGTTTCTGTGAATAACTCTTGAACCGTAAGTCACAGACGCTCGCTCTTGGCTGCATTCGTTTCAGCTCGTGGCAGCCAGTCTAAAAAAAACACTATCTTGGACTTCTCTGTATGTTTCCCAGGCGAGCTATTGGCAGCATGTTCAAAACCACTGTTTCTGAGGCTAATTCTTGAACCGTAAGTCATAGACGCTCGATCTTGGCGGCATTCGTCTCAGCGCCTGGCAATTAGTATAGAAGCACTGTTTCCCACTGTTTCTGAGGCTAATTCTTGAACCGTAAGTCTTAGACGCTTGATCTTGGCGGCATTCGTCTCAGCGCCTGGCAATTAGTATAGAAGCACTGTCTTTGACTTATCTGAAAGTTTCCCAGGCGAGCTATTCACAAGTAAATCCTAGACGCTCGATCTTGGTTACTTTCGCTTTCGCGGCTGGGCAAAGTTCAGAACCATGTTTCTGTGAATAACTCTTGAACCGTAAGTCACAGACGCTCGCTCTTGGCTGCATGCGTTTCAGCTCGTGGCAGCCAGTCTAAAAAAACACTATCTTGGACTTCTCTGGATGTTTCCCAGGCGAGCTATTGGCAGCATGTACAGAACCACTGTTTCTGAGGCTAATTCTTGAACCGTAAGTCATAGACGCTCGATCTTGGCGGCATTCGTCTCAGCGCCTGGCAATTAGTATAGAAGCACTGTTTCCCACTGTTTCTGAGGCTAATTCTTGAACCGTAAGTCATAGACGCTCGATCTTGGCGGCATTCGTCTCAGCGCCTGGCAATTAGTATAGAAGCACTGTCTTTGACTTCTCTGGATGTTTCCAGGCGAGCTATTGACAAGTAAATCCTAGACGCTCGATCTTGGTTATTTTCGCTTTCGCGGCTGGCAGCAAAGTTCAGAACCATGTTTCTGTGAATAACTCTTGAACCGTAAGTCACAGACGCTCGCTCTTGGCTACATTCGTTTCAGCTCGTGGCAGCAGTCTAAAAAAAACACTATCTTGGACTTCTCTGGATGTTTCCCAGGCGAGCTATTGGCAGCATGTTCAGAACCACTGTTTCTGAGGCTAATTCTTGAACCGTAAGTCATAGACGCTCGATCTTGGCGGCATTCGTCTCAGCGCCTGGCAATTAGTATGGAAGCACTGTCTTTGACTTCTCTGGATGTTTCCCAGGCGAGCTATTGACAAGTAAATCCTAGACGCTCGATCTTGGTTACTTTCGCTTTTCGCGGCTGGCAGCAAAGTTCAGAACCATGTTTCTGTGAATAACTCTTGAACCGTAAGTCACAGACGCTCGCTCTTGGCTGCATTCGTTTCAGCTCGTGGCAGCCAGTCTAAAAAAAACACTATCTTGGACTTCTCTGTATGTTTCCCAGGCGAGCTATTGGCAGCATGTTCAAAACCACTGTTTCTGAGGCTAATTCTTGAACCGTAAGTCCTAGACGCTCGATCTTGGCGGCATTCGTCTCAGCGCCTGGCAATTAGTATAGAAGCACTGTTTCCCACTGTTTCTGAGGCTAATTCTTGAACCGTAAGTCTTAGACGCTTGATCTTGGCGGCATTCGTCTCAGCGCCTGGCAATTAGTATAGAAGCACTGTCTTTGACTTATCTGAAAGTTTCCCAGGCGAGCTATTCACAAGTAAATCCTAGACGCTCGATCTTGGTTACTTTCGCTTTCGCGGCTGGCAGCAAAGTTCAGAACCATGTTTCTGTGAATAACTCTTGAACCGTAAGTCACAGACGCTCGCTCTTGGCTGCATGCGTTTCAGCTCGTGGCAGCCAGTCTAAAAAAACACTATCTTGGACTTCTCTGGATGTTTCCCAGGCGAGCTATTGGCAGCATGTACAGAACCACTGTTTCTGAGGCTAATTCTTGAACCGTAAGTCATAGACGCTCGATCTTGGCGGCATTCGTCTCAGCGCCTGGCAATTAGTATAGAAGCACTGTTTCCCACTGTTTCTGAGGCTAATTCTTGAACCGTAAGTCATAGACGCTCGATCTTGGCGGCATTCGTCTCAGCGCCTGGCAATTAGTATAGAAGCACTGTTTCCCACTGTTTCTGAGGCTAATTCTTGAACCGTAAGTCATAGACGCTCGATCTTGGCGGCATTCGTCTCAGCGCCTGGCAATTAGTATAGAAGCACTGTCTTTGACTTCACTGGATGTTTCCCAGGCAGCTATTGACAAGTAAATCCTAGACGCTCGATCTTGGTTATTTTCGCTTTCGCGGCTGGGCAGCAAAGTTCAGAACCATGTTTATGTGAATAACTTTTGAACCGTAAGTCACAGACGCTCGCTCTTGGCTGCATTCGTTTCAGCTCGTGGCAGCCAGTCTAAAAAAAACACTATCTTGGACTTCTCTGGATGTTTCCCAGGCGAGCTATTGGCAGCATGTTCAGAACCACTGTTTCTGAGGCTAATTCTTGAACCGTAAGTCATAGACGCTCGATCTTGGCGGCATTCGTCTCAGCACCTGGCAATTAGTATAGAAGCACTGTCTTTGACTTCTCTGGATGTTTCCCAGGCGAGCTATTGACAAGTAAATCCTAGACGCTCGATCTTGGTTGCTTTCGCTTTCGCGGCTGGCAGCAAAGTTCCGAACCATATTTCTGTGAATAACTCTTGAACCGTAAGTCACAGACGCTCGCTCTTGGTTGCATTCGTTTCAGCTCGTGGCAGCCAGTCTAAAAAACACTATATTGGACTTCTCTGGATGTTTCCCAGGCGAGCTATTAGCAGCATGTTCAGAACCACTGTTTCTGAGGCTAATTCTTGAACCGTAAGTCATAGACGCTCGATCTTGGCGGCATTCGTCTCAGCGCCTGGCAATTAGTATAGAAGCACTGTTTCCCACTGTTTCTGAGGCTAATTCTTGAACCGTAAGTCTTAGACGCTTGATCTTGGCGGCATTCGTCTCAGCGCCTGGCAATTAGTATAGCTGCACTGTCTTTGACTTCTCTGGATGTTTTCCAGGCGAGCTATTCACAAGTAAATCCTAGACGCTCGATCTTGGTTTCTTTGGCTTTCGCGGCTGGCAGCAAAGTTCAGAACCATGTTTATGTGAATAACTTTTGAACCGTAAGTCACAGACGCTCGCTCTTGGCTGCATTCGTTTCAGCTCGTGGCAGCCAGTCTAAAAAAAAACACTATCTTGGACTTCTCTGGATGTTTCCCAGGCGAGCTATTGGCAGCATGTTCAGAACCACTGTTTCTGAGGCTAATTATTGAACCGTAAGTCATAGACGCTCGATCTTGGCGGCATTCGTCTCAGCGCCTGGCAATTAGTATAGAAGCACTGTTTCCCACTGTTTCTGAGGCTAATTCTTGAACTGTAAGTCTTAGACGCTTGATCTTGGCGGCATTCGTCTCAGCGCCTGGCAATTAGTATAGAAGCACTGTCTTTGACTTCTCTGGATGTTTCCCAGGCGAGCTATTCACAAGTAAATCCTAGACGCTCGATCTTGGTTACTTTCGCTTTCGCGGCTGGCAACAAAGTTCAGAACCATGTTTCTGTGAATAACTCTTGAACCGTAAGTCACAGACGCTCGCTCTTGGCTGCATTCGTTTCAGCTCGTGGCAGCCAGTCTAAAAAAACACTATCTTGGACTTCTCTGGATGTTTCCCAGGCGAGCTATTGGCAGCATCTTCAAAACCACTGTTTCTGAGGCTAATTCTTGAACCGTAAGTCATAGACGCTCGATCTTGGCGGCATTCGTCTCAGCGCCTGGCAATTAGTATAGAAGCACTGTTTCCCACTGTTTCTGAGGCTAATTCTTGAACGTAAGTCTTAGACGCTTGATCTTGGCGGCATTCGTCTCAGCGCCTGGCAATTAGTATAGAAGCACTGTCTTTGACTTATCTGAAAGTTTCCCAGGCGAGCTATTCACAAGTAAATCCTAGACGCTCGATCTTGGTTACTTTCGCTTTCGCGGCTGGCAGCAAAGTTCAGAACCATGTTTCTGTGAATAACTCTTGAACCGTAAGTCACAGACGCTCGCTCTTGGCTGCATTCGTTTCAGCTCCGTGGCAGCCAGTCTAAAAAAACACTATCTTGGACTTCTCTGGATGTTTCCCAGGCGAGCTATTGGCAGCATGTACAGAACCACTGTTTCTGAGGCTAATTCTTGAACCGTAAGTCATAGACGCTCGATCTTGGCGGCATTCGTCTCAGCGCCTGGCAATTAGTATAGAAGCACTGTTTCCCACTGTTTCTGAGGCTAATTCTTGAACCGTAAGTCATAGACGCTCGATCTTGGCGGCATTCGTCTCAGCGCCTGGCAATTAGTATAGAAGCACTGTCTTTGACTTCTCTGGATGTTTCCCAGGCGAGCTATTGACAAGTAAATCCTAGACGCTCGATCTTGGTTACTTTCGCTTTCGCGGCTGGCAGCAAAGTTCAGAACCATGTTTCTGTGAATAACTCTTGAACCGTAAGTCACAGACGCTCGCTCTTGGCTGCATTCGTTTCAGCTCGTGGCAGCCAGTCTAATAAAAACACTATCTTGGACTTCTCTGGATGTTTCCCAGGCGAGCTATTGGCAGCATGTTCAGAACCACTGTTTCTGAGGCTAATTCTTGAACCGTAAGTCATAGACGCTCGATCTTGGCGGCATTCGTCTCAGCGCCTGGCAATTAGTATAGAAGCACTGTTTCCCACTGTTTCTGAGGCTAATTCTTGAACCGTAAGTCTTAGACGCTTGATCTTGGCGGCATTCGTCTCAGCGCCTGGCAATCAGTATAGCTGCACTGTCTTTGACTTCTCTGGATGTTTTCCAGGCGAGCTATTCACAAGTAAATCCTAGACGCTCGATCTTGGTTGCTTTCGCTTTCGCGGCTGGCAGCAAAGTTCAGAACCATGTTTATGTGAATAACTCTTGAACCGTAAGTCACAGACGCTCGCTCTTGGCTGCATTCGTTTCAGCTCGTGGCAGCCAGTCTAAAAAAACACTATCATGGACTTCTCTGGATGTTTCCCAGGCGAGCTATTGGCAGCATGTTCAAAACCACTGTTTCTGAGGCTAATTCTTGAACCGTAAGTCATAGACGCTCGATCTTGGCGGCATTCGTCTCAGCGCCTGGCAATTAGTATAGAAGCACTGTTTCCCACTGTTTCTAAGGCTAATTCTTGAACCGTAAGTCATAGACGCTCGATCTTGGCGGCATTCGTCTCAGCGCCTGGCAATTAGTATAGAAGCACTGTCTTTGACTTCTCTGGATGTTTCCCAGGCGAGCTATTGACAAGTAAATCCTAGACGCTCGATCTTGGTTATTTTCGCTTTCGCGGCTGGCAGCAAAGTTCAGAACCATGTTTCTGTGAATAACTCTTGAACCGTAAGTGACAGACGCTCGCTCTTGGCTGCATTCGTTTCAGCTCGTGGCAGCCAGTCTAAAAAACACTATCTTGGACTTCTCTGGATGTTTCCCAGGCGAGCTATTGGCAGCATGTTCAAAACCACTGTTTCTGAGGCTAATTCTTGAACCGTAAGTCATAGACGCTCGATCTTGGCGGCATTCGTCTCAGCGCCTGGCAATTAGTATAGAAGCACTGTTTCCCACTGTTTCTGAGGCTAATTCTTGAACCGTAAGTCTTAGACGCTTGATCTTGGCGGCATTCGTCTCAGCGCCTGGCAATTAGTATAGAAGCACTGTCTTTGACTTCTCTGGATGTTTCCCAGGCGAGCTATTGACAAGTAAATCCTAGACGCTCGATCTTGGTTACTTTCGCTTTCGCGGCTGGCAGCAAAGTTCAGAACCATGTTTCTGTGAATAACTCTTGAACCGTAAGTCACAGACGCTCGCTCTTGGCTGCATTCGTTTCAGCTCGTGGCAGCCAGTCTAAAAAACACTATCTTGGACTTCTCTGGATGTTTCCCAGGCGAGCTATTGGCAGCATGTTCAGAACCACTGTTTCTGAGGCTAATTCTTGAACCGTAAGTCATAGACGCTCGATCTTGGCGGCATTCGTCTCAGCGCCTGGCAATTAGTATAGAAGCACTGTTTCCCACTGTTTCTGAGGCTAATTCTTGAACCGTAAGTCATAGACGCTCGATCTTGGCGGCATTCGTCTCAGCGCCTGGCAATTAGTATAGAAGCACTGTCTTTGACTTCTCTGGATGTTTTCCAGGCGAGCTATTCACAAGTAAATCCTAGACGCTCGATCTTGGTTGCTTTGGCTTTCGCGGCTGGCAGCAAAGTTCAGAACCATGTTTATGTGAATAACTTTTGAACCGTAAGTCACAGACGCTCGCTCTTGGCTGCATTCGTTTCAGCTCGTCGCAGCCAGTCTAAAAAAAACACTATCTTGGACTTCTCTGGATGTTTCCCAGGCGAGCTATTGGCAGCATGTTCAGAACCACTGTTTCTGAGGCTAATTCTTGAACCGTGTCATAGACGCTCGATCTTGGCGGCATTCGTCTCAGCGCCTGGCAATTAGTATAGAAGCACTGTTTCCCACTGTTTCTGAGGCTAATTCTTGAACCGTAAGTCTTAGACGCTTGATCTTGGCGGCATTCGTCTCAGCGCCTGGCAATTAGTATAGAAGCACTGTCTTTGACTTCTCTGGATGTTTCCCAGGCGAGCTATTCACAAGTAAATCCTAGACGCTCGATCTTGGTTATTTTCGCTTTCGCGGCTGCAAGCAAAGTTCAGAACCATGTTTCTGTGAATAACTCTTGAACCGTAAGTGACAGACGCTCGCTCTTGGCTGCATTCGTTTCAGCTCGTGGCAGCCAGTCTAAAAAACACTATCTTGGACTTCTCTGGATGTTTCCCAGGCGAGCTATTGGCAGCATGTTCAGAACCACTGTTTCTGAGGCTAATTCTTGAACCGTAAGTCATAGACGCTCGATCTTGGCGGCATTCGTCTCAGCGCCTGGCAATTAGTATAGAAGCACTGTTTCCCACTGTTTCTGAGGCTAATTCTTGAACCGTAAGTCTTAGACGCTTGATCTTGGCGGCATTCGTCTCAGCGCCTGGCAATCAGTATAGCTGCACTGTCTTTGACTTCTCTGGATGTTTTCCAGGCGAGCTATTCACAAGTAAATCCTAGACGCTCGATCTTGGTTGCTTTCGCTTTCGCGGCTGGCAGCAAAGTTCAGAACCATGTTTATGTGAATAACTCTTGAACCGTAAGTCACAGACGCTCGCTCTTGGCTGCATTCGTTTCAGCTCGTGGCAGCCAGTCTAAAAAAACACTATCATGGACTTCTCTGGATGTTTCCCAGGCGAGCTATTGGCAGCATGTTCAAAACCACTGTTTCTGAGGCTAATTCTTGAACCGTAAGTCATAGACGCTCGATCTTGGCGGCATTCGTCTCAGCGCCTGGCAATTAGTATAGAAGCACTGTTTCCCACTGTTTCTGAGGCTAATTCTTGAATCGTAAGTCATAGACGCTCGATCTTGGCGGCATTCGTCTCAGCGCCTGGCAATTAGTATAGAAGCACTGTCTTTGACTTCTCTGGATGTTTCCCATGCGAGCTATTGACAAGTAAATCCTAGACGCTCGATCTTGGTTACTTTCGCTTTCGCGGCTGGCAGCAAAGTTCAGAACCATGTTTCTGTGAATAACTCTTGAACCGTAAGTCACAGACGCTCGCTCTTGGCTGCATTCGTTTCAGCTCGTGGCAGCCAGTCTAAAAAAACACTATTTTGGACTTCTCTGGATGTTTCCCAGGCGAGCTATTGGCAGCATGTTCAGAACCACTGTTTCTGAGGCTAATTCTTGAACCGTAAGTCATAGACGCTCGATCTTGGCGGCATTCGTCTCAGCGCCTGGCAATTAGTATAGAAGCACTGTTTCCCACTGTTTCTGAGGCTAATTCTTGAATCGTAAGTCATAGACGCTCGATCTTGGCGGCATTCGTCTCAGCGCCTGGCAATTAGTATAGAAGCACTGTCTTTGACTTCTCTGGATGTTTCCCATGCGAGCTATTGACAAGTAAATCCTAGACGCTCGATCTTGGTTACTTTCGCTTTCGCGGCTGGCAGCAAAGTTCAGAACCATGTTTCTGTGAATAACTCTTGAACCGTAAGTCACAGACGCTCGCTCTTGGCTGCATTCGTTTCAGCTCGTGGCAGCCAGTCTAAAAAAACACTATCTTGGACTTCTCTGGATGTTTCCCAGGCGAGCTATTGGCAGCCGGTTCAAAACCACTGTTTCTGAGGCTAATTCTTGAACCGTAAGTCATAGACGCTCGATCTTGGCGGCATTCGTCTCAGCGCCTGGCAATTAGTATAGAAGCACTGTTTCCCACTTTTTCTGAGGCTAATTCTTGAACCGTAAGTCTTAGACGCTTGATCTTGGCGGCATTCGTCTCAGCGCCTGGCAATTAGCATAGAAGCACTGTCTTTGACTTATCTGAAAGTTTCCCAGGCGAGCTATTCACAAGTAAATCCTAGACGCTCGATCTTGGTTACTTTCGCTTTCGCGGCTGGCAGCAAAGTTCAGAACCATGTTTCTGTGATAACTCTTGAACCGTAAGTCAGACGCTCGCTCTTGGCTGCATTCGTTTCAGCTCGTGGCAGCCAGTCTAAAAAAACCCTATCTTGGACTTCTCTGGATGTTTCCCAGGCGAGCTATTGGCAGCATGTTCAGAACCACTGTTTCTGAGGCTAATTCTTGAACCGTAAGTCATAGACGCTCGATCTTGGCGGCATTCGTCTCAGCGCCTGGCAATTAGTATAGAAGCACTGTTTCCCACTGTTTCTGAGGCTAATTCTTGAACCGTAAGTCATAGACGCTCGATCTTGGCGGCATTCGTCTCAGCGCCTGGCAATTAGTATAGAAGCACTGTCTTTGACTTCTCTGGATGTTTCCCAGGCGAGCTATTGACAAGTAAATCCTAGACGCTCGATCTTGGTTACTTTCGCTTTCGCGGCTGGCAGCAAAGTTCAGAACCATGTTTCTGTGAATAACTCTTGAACCGTAAGTCACAGACGCTCGCTCTTGGCTGCATTCGTTTCAGCTCGTGGCAGCCAGTCTAAAAAAAACACTATCTTGGACTTCTCTGGATGTTTCCCAGGCGAGCTATTGGCAGCATGTTCAGAACCACTGTTTCTGAGGCTAATTCTTGAACCGTAAGTCATAGACGCTCGATCTTGGCGGCATTCGTCTCAGCGCCTGGCAATTAGTATAGAAGCACTGTTTCCCACTGTTTCTGAGGCTAATTCTTGAACCGTAAGTCTTAGACGCTTGATCTTGGCGGCATTCGTCTCAGCGCCTGGCAATCAGTATAGCTGCACTGTCTTTGACTTCTCTGGATGTTTTCCAGGCGAGCTATTCACAAGTAAATCCTAGACGCTCGATCTTGGTTGCTTTCGCTTTCGCGGCTGGCAGCAAAGTTCAGAACCATGTTTATGTGAATAACTCTTGAACCGTAAGTCACAGACGCTCGCTCTTGGCTGCATTCGTTTCAGCTCGTGGCAGCCAGTCTAAAAAAACACTATCATGGACTTCTCTGGATGTTTCCCAGGCGAGCTATTGGCAGCATGTTCAAAACCACTGTTTCTGAGGCTAATTCTTGAACCGTAAGTCATAGACGCTCGATCTTGGCGGCATTCGTCTCAGCGCCTGGCAATTAGTATAGAAGCACTGTTTCCCACTGTTTCTAAGGCTAATTCTTGAACCGTAAGTCATAGACGCTCGATCTTGGCGGCATTCGTCTCAGCGCCTGGCAATTAGTATAGAAGCACTGTCTTTGACTTCTCTGGATGTTTCCCAGGCGAGCTATTGACAAGTAAATCCTAGACGCTCGATCTTGGTTATTTTCGCTTTCGCGGCTGGCAGCAAAGTTCAGAACCATGTTTCTGTGAATAACTCTTGAACCGTAAGTGACAGACGCTCGCTCTTGGCTGCATTCGTTTCAGCTCGTGGCAGCCAGTCTAAAAAACACTATCTTGGACTTCTCTGGATGTTTCCCAGGCGAGCTATTGGCAGCATGTTCAAAACCACTGTTTCTGAGGCTAATTCTTGAACCGTAAGTCATAGACGCTCGATCTTGGCGGCATTCGTCTCAGCGCCTGGCAATTAGTATAGAAGCACTGTTTCCCACTGTTTCTGAGGCTAATTCTTGAACCGTAAGTCTTAGACGCTTGATCTTGGCGGCATTCGTCTCAGCGCCTGGCAATTAGTATAGAAGCACTGTCTTTGACTTCTCTGGATGTTTCCCAGGCGAGCTATTGACAAGTAAATCCTAGACGCTCGATCTTGGTTACTTTCGCTTTCGCGGCTGGCAGCAAAGTTCAGAACCATGTTTCTGTGAATAACTCTTGAACCGTAAGTCACAGACGCTCGCTCTTGGCTGCATTCGTTTCAGCTCGTGGCAGCCAGTCTAAAAAACACTATCTTGGACTTCTCTGGATGTTTCCCAGGCGAGCTATTGGCAGCATGTTCAGAACCACTGTTTCTGAGGCTAATTCTTGAACCGTAAGTCATAGACGCTCGATCTTGGCGGCATTCGTCTCAGCGCCTGGCAATTAGTATAGAAGCACTGTTTCCCACTGTTTCTGAGGCTAATTCTTGAACCGTAAGTCATAGACGCTCGATCTTGGCGGCATTCGTCTCAGCGCCTGGCAATTAGTATAGAAGCACTGTTTCCCACTGTTTCTAAGGCTAATTCTTGAACCGTAAGTCATAGACGCTCGATCTTGGCGGCATTCGTCTCAGCGCCTGGCAATTAGTATAGAAGCACTGTCTTTGACTTCTCTGGATGTTTCCCAGGCGAGCTATTGACAAGTAAATCCTAGACGCTCGATCTTGGTTATTTTCGCTTTCGCGGCTGGCAGCAAAGTTCAGAACCATGTTTCTGTGAATAACTCTTGAACCGTAAGTGACAGACGCTCGCTCTTGGCTGCATTCGTTTCAGCTCGTGGCAGCCAGTCTAAAAAACACTATCTTGGACTTCTCTGGATGTTTCCCAGGCGAGCTATTGGCAGCATGTTCAAAACCACTGTTTCTGAGGCTAATTCTTGAACCGTAAGTCATAGACGCTCGATCTTGGCGGCATTCGTCTCAGCGCCTGGCAATTAGTATAGAAGCACTGTTTCCCACTGTTTCTGAGGCTAATTCTTGAACCGTAAGTCTTAGACGCTTGATCTTGGCGGCATTCGTCTCAGCGCCTGGCAATTAGTATAGAAGCACTGTCTTTGACTTCTCTGGATGTTTCCCAGGCGAGCTATTGACAAGTAAATCCTAGACGCTCGATCTTGGTTACTTTCGCTTTCGCGGCTGGCAGCAAAGTTCAGAACCATGTTTCTGTGAATAACTCTTGAACCGTAAGTCACAGACGCTCGCTCTTGGCTGCATTCGTTTCAGCTCGTGGCAGCCAGTCTAAAAAACACTATCTTGGACTTCTCTGGATGTTTCCCAGGCGAGCTATTGGCAGCATGTTCAGAACCACTGTTTCTGAGGCTAATTCTTGAACCGTAAGTCATAGACGCTCGATCTTGGCGGCATTCGTCTCAGCGCCTGGCAATTAGTATAGAAGCACTGTTTCCCACTGTTTCTGAGGCTAATTCTTGAACCGTAAGTCATAGACGCTCGATCTTGGCGGCATTCGTCTCAGCGCCTGGCAATTAGTATAGAAGCACTGTCTTTGACTTCTCTGGATGTTTTCCAGGCGAGCTATTCACAAGTAAATCCTAGACGCTCGATCTTGGTTGCTTTGGCTTTCGCGGCTGGCAGCAAAGTTCAGAACCATGTTTATGTGAATAACTTTTGAACCGTAAGTCACAGACGCTCGCTCTTGGCTGCATTCGTTTCAGCTCGTCGCAGCCAGTCTAAAAAAAACACTATCTTGGACTTCTCTGGATGTTTCCCAGGCGAGCTATTGGCAGCATGTTCAGAACCACTGTTTCTGAGGCTAATTCTTGAACCGTAAGTCATAGACGCTCGATCTTGGCGGCATTCGTCTCAGCGCCTGGCAATTAGTATAGAAGCACTGTTTCCCACTGTTTCTGAGGCTAATTCTTGAACCGTAAGTCTTAGACGCTTGATCTTGGCGGCATTCGTCTCAGCGCCTGGCAATTAGTATAGAAGCACTGTCTTTGACTTCTCTGGATGTTTCCCAGGCGAGCTATTCACAAGTAAATCCTAGACGCTCGATCTTGGTTATTTTCGCTTTCGCGGCTGCAAGCAAAGTTCAGAACCATGTTTCTGTGAATAACTCTTGAACCGTAAGTGACAGACGCTCGCTCTTGGCTGCATTCGTTTCAGCTCGTGGCAGCCAGTCTAAAAAACACTATCTTGGACTTCTCTGGATGTTTCCCAGGCGAGCTATTGGCAGCATGTTCAGAACCACTGTTTCTGAGGCTAATTCTTGAACCGTAAGTCATAGACGCTCGATCTTGGCGGCATTCGTCTCAGCGCCTGGCAATTAGTATAGAAGCACTGTTTCCCACTGTTTCTGAGGCTAATTCTTGAACCGTAAGTCTTAGACGCTTGATCTTGGCGGCATTCGTCTCAGCGCCTGGCAATCAGTATAGCTGCACTGTCTTTGACTTCTCTGGATGTTTTCCAGGCGAGCTATTCACAAGTAAATCCTAGACGCTCGATCTTGGTTGCTTTCGCTTTCGCGGCTGGCAGCAAAGTTCAGAACCATGTTTATGTGAATAACTCTTGAACCGTAAGTCACAGACGCTCGCTCTTGGCTGCATTCGTTTCAGCTCGTGGCAGCCAGTCTAAAAAAACACTATCATGGACTTCTCTGGATGTTTCCCAGGCGAGCTATTGGCAGCATGTTCAAAACCACTGTTTCTGAGGCTAATTCTTGAACCGTAAGTCATAGACGCTCGATCTTGGCGGCATTCGTCTCAGCGCCTGGCAATTAGTATAGAAGCACTGTTTCCCACTGTTTCTGAGGCTAATTCTTGAATCGTAAGTCATAGACGCTCGATCTTGGCGGCATTCGTCTCAGCGCCTGGCAATTAGTATAGAAGCACTGTCTTTGACTTCTCTGGATGTTTCCCATGCGAGCTATTGACAAGTAAATCCTAGACGCTCGATCTTGGTTACTTTCGCTTTCGCGGCTGGCAGCAAAGTTCAGAACC
Source organism: Rhinoderma darwinii (assembly GCF_050947455.1). NCBI lineage: Eukaryota > Metazoa > Chordata > Amphibia > Anura > Rhinodermatidae > Rhinoderma > Rhinoderma darwinii. The sequence continues at coordinate 58,036 of NW_027462854.1, forward strand.
ATGTTTCTGTGAATAACTCTTGAACCGTAAGTCACAGACGCTCGCTCTTGGCTGCATTCGTTTCAGCTCGTGGCAGCCAGTCTAAAAAAACACTATTTTGGACTTCTCTGGATGTTTCCCAGGCGAGCTATTGGCAGCATGTTCAGAACCACTGTTTCTGAGGCTAATTCTTGAACCGTAAGTCATAGACGCTCGATCTTGGCGGCATTCGTCTCAGCGCCTGGCAATTAGTATAGAAGCACTGTTTCCCACTGTTTCTGAGGCTAATTCTTGAATCGTAAGTCATAGACGCTCGATCTTGGCGGCATTCGTCTCAGCGCCTGGCAATTAGTATAGAAGCACTGTCTTTGACTTCTCTGGATGTTTCCCATGCGAGCTATTGACAAGTAAATCCTAGACGCTCGATCTTGGTTACTTTCGCTTTCGCGGCTGGCAGCAAAGTTCAGAACCATGTTTCTGTGAATAACTCTTGAACCGTAAGTCACAGACGCTCGCTCTTGGCTGCATTCGTTTCAGCTCGTGGCAGCCAGTCTAAAAAAACACTATCTTGGACTTCTCTGGATGTTTCCCAGGCGAGCTATTGGCAGCCGGTTCAAAACCACTGTTTCTGAGGCTAATTCTTGAACCGTAAGTCATAGACGCTCGATCTTGGCGGCATTCGTCTCAGCGCCTGGCAATTAGTATAGAAGCACTGTTTCCCACTTTTTCTGAGGCTAATTCTTGAACCGTAAGTCTTAGACGCTTGATCTTGGCGGCATTCGTCTCAGCGCCTGGCAATTAGCATAGAAGCACTGTCTTTGACTTATCTGAAAGTTTCCCAGGCGAGCTATTCACAAGTAAATCCTAGACGCTCGATCTTGGTTACTTTCGCTTTCGCGGCTGGCAGCAAAGTTCAGAACCATGTTTCTGTGATAACTCTTGAACCGTAAGTCAGACGCTCGCTCTTGGCTGCATTCGTTTCAGCTCGTGGCAGCCAGTCTAAAAAAACCCTATCTTGGACTTCTCTGGATGTTTCCCAGGCGAGCTATTGGCAGCATGTTCAGAACCACTGTTTCTGAGGCTAATTCTTGAACCGTAAGTCATAGACGCTCGATCTTGGCGGCATTCGTCTCAGCGCCTGGCAATTAGTATAGAAGCACTGTTTCCCACTGTTTCTGAGGCTAATTCTTGAACCGTAAGTCATAGACGCTCGATCTTGGCGGCATTCGTCTCAGCGCCTGGCAATTAGTATAGAAGCACTGTCTTTGACTTCTCTGGATGTTTCCCAGGCGAGCTATTGACAAGTAAATCCTAGACGCTCGATCTTGGTTACTTTCGCTTTCGCGGCTGGCAGCAAAGTTCAGAACCATGTTTCTGTGAATAACTCTTGAACCGTAAGTCACAGACGCTCGCTCTTGGCTGCATTCGTTTCAGCTCGTGGCAGCCAGTCTAAAAAAAACACTATCTTGGACTTCTCTGGATGTTTCCCAGGCGAGCTATTGGCAGCATGTTCAGAACCACTGTTTCTGAGGCTAATTCTTGAACCGTAAGTCATAGACGCTCGATCTTGGCGGCATTCGTCTCAGCGCCTGGCAATTAGTATAGAAGCACTGTTTCCCACTGTTTCTGAGGCTAATTCTTGAACCGTAAGTCTTAGACGCTTGATCTTGGCGGCATTCGTCTCAGCGCCTGGCAATCAGTATAGCTGCACTGTCTTTGACTTCTCTGGATGTTTTCCAGGCGAGCTATTCACAAGTAAATCCTAGACGCTCGATCTTGGTTGCTTTCGCTTTCGCGGCTGGCAGCAAAGTTCAGAACCATGTTTATGTGAATAACTCTTGAACCGTAAGTCACAGACGCTCGCTCTTGGCTGCATTCGTTTCAGCTCGTGGCAGCCAGTCTAAAAAAACACTATCATGGACTTCTCTGGATGTTTCCCAGGCGAGCTATTGGCAGCATGTTCAAAACCACTGTTTCTGAGGCTAATTCTTGAACCGTAAGTCATAGACGCTCGATCTTGGCGGCATTCGTCTCAGCGCCTGGCAATTAGTATAGAAGCACTGTTTCCCACTGTTTCTAAGGCTAATTCTTGAACCGTAAGTCATAGACGCTCGATCTTGGCGGCATTCGTCTCAGCGCCTGGCAATTAGTATAGAAGCACTGTCTTTGACTTCTCTGGATGTTTCCCAGGCGAGCTATTGACAAGTAAATCCTAGACGCTCGATCTTGGTTATTTTCGCTTTCGCGGCTGGCAGCAAAGTTCAGAACCATGTTTCTGTGAATAACTCTTGAACCGTAAGTGACAGACGCTCGCTCTTGGCTGCATTCGTTTCAGCTCGTGGCAGCCAGTCTAAAAAACACTATCTTGGACTTCTCTGGATGTTTCCCAGGCGAGCTATTGGCAGCATGTTCAAAACCACTGTTTCTGAGGCTAATTCTTGAACCGTAAGTCATAGACGCTCGATCTTGGCGGCATTCGTCTCAGCGCCTGGCAATTAGTATAGAAGCACTGTTTCCCACTGTTTCTGAGGCTAATTCTTGAACCGTAAGTCTTAGACGCTTGATCTTGGCGGCATTCGTCTCAGCGCCTGGCAATTAGTATAGAAGCACTGTCTTTGACTTCTCTGGATGTTTCCCAGGCGAGCTATTGACAAGTAAATCCTAGACGCTCGATCTTGGTTACTTTCGCTTTCGCGGCTGGCAGCAAAGTTCAGAACCATGTTTCTGTGAATAACTCTTGAACCGTAAGTCACAGACGCTCGCTCTTGGCTGCATTCGTTTCAGCTCGTGGCAGCCAGTCTAAAAAACACTATCTTGGACTTCTCTGGATGTTTCCCAGGCGAGCTATTGGCAGCATGTTCAGAACCACTGTTTCTGAGGCTAATTCTTGAACCGTAAGTCATAGACGCTCGATCTTGGCGGCATTCGTCTCAGCGCCTGGCAATTAGTATAGAAGCACTGTTTCCCACTGTTTCTGAGGCTAATTCTTGAACCGTAAGTCATAGACGCTCGATCTTGGCGGCATTCGTCTCAGCGCCTGGCAATTAGTATAGAAGCACTGTTTCCCACTGTTTCTAAGGCTAATTCTTGAACCGTAAGTCATAGACGCTCGATCTTGGCGGCATTCGTCTCAGCGCCTGGCAATTAGTATAGAAGCACTGTCTTTGACTTCTCTGGATGTTTCCCAGGCGAGCTATTGACAAGTAAATCCTAGACGCTCGATCTTGGTTATTTTCGCTTTCGCGGCTGGCAGCAAAGTTCAGAACCATGTTTCTGTGAATAACTCTTGAACCGTAAGTGACAGACGCTCGCTCTTGGCTGCATTCGTTTCAGCTCGTGGCAGCCAGTCTAAAAAACACTATCTTGGACTTCTCTGGATGTTTCCCAGGCGAGCTATTGGCAGCATGTTCAAAACCACTGTTTCTGAGGCTAATTCTTGAACCGTAAGTCATAGACGCTCGATCTTGGCGGCATTCGTCTCAGCGCCTGGCAATTAGTATAGAAGCACTGTTTCCCACTGTTTCTGAGGCTAATTCTTGAACCGTAAGTCTTAGACGCTTGATCTTGGCGGCATTCGTCTCAGCGCCTGGCAATTAGTATAGAAGCACTGTCTTTGACTTCTCTGGATGTTTCCCAGGCGAGCTATTGACAAGTAAATCCTAGACGCTCGATCTTGGTTACTTTCGCTTTCGCGGCTGGCAGCAAAGTTCAGAACCATGTTTCTGTGAATAACTCTTGAACCGTAAGTCACAGACGCTCGCTCTTGGCTGCATTCGTTTCAGCTCGTGGCAGCCAGTCTAAAAAACACTATCTTGGACTTCTCTGGATGTTTCCCAGGCGAGCTATTGGCAGCATGTTCAGAACCACTGTTTCTGAGGCTAATTCTTGAACCGTAAGTCATAGACGCTCGATCTTGGCGGCATTCGTCTCAGCGCCTGGCAATTAGTATAGAAGCACTGTTTCCCACTGTTTCTGAGGCTAATTTCTTGAACCGTAAGGTCATAGACGCTCGATCTTGGCGGCATTGGTCTCAGCGCCTGGCAATTAGTATAGAAGCACTGTCTTTGACTTCTCTGGATGTTTTCCAGGCGAGCTATTCACAAGTAAATCCTA
>NW_027462855.1:0-22225 GCF_050947455.1 Rhinoderma darwinii
TGGATGTTTCCCAGGCGAGTTATTGACAAGTAAATCCTAGACGCTCGATCTTGGTTATTTTCGCTTTCGCGGCTGGCAGTAAAAGAACCATGTTTCTGTGAATAACTCTTGAACCGTAAGTCACAGACACTCGCTCTTGGCTGCATTCGATTCAGCTCGTGGCAGCCAGTCTAAAAAACACTATCTTGGACTTCTCTGCAGGTTTCCCAGGCGAGCTATTGGCAGCATGTTCAGAACCATGTTTCTGTGAATAACTCTTGAACCGTAAGTCACAGACGCTCGCTCTTGGCTGCATTCGATTCAGCTCGTGGCAGCCAGTCTAAAAAACACTATCTTGGACTTCTCTGCATGTTTCCCAGGCGAGCAATTGGCAGCATGTTCAGAACCATGTTTCTGAGGCTAATTCCTTAACCGTAAGTCCTAGACGCTCGATCTTGGCGGCATTCGTCTCAGCGCCTGGCAATTAGTATAGGAGCACTGTGTTTGACTTCTCTGGATGTTTCCCAGGCGAGTTATTGACAAGTAAATCCTAGACGCTCGATCTTGGTTATTTTCGCTTTCGGGGCTGGCAGTAAAATGAACCATGTTTCTGTGAATAACTCTTGGACCGTAAGTCACAGACGCTCGCTCTTGGCTGCATTCGATTCAGCTCGTGGCAGCCAGTCTAAAAAACACTATCTTGGACTTCTCTGCATGTTTCCCAGGCGAGCTATTGGCAGCATGTTCAGAACCATGTTTCTGTGAATAACTCTTGAACCGTAAGTCACAGACGCTCGCTGTTGGCTGCATTCGATTCAGCTCGTGGCAGCCAGTCTAAAAAACACTATCTTGGACTTCTCTGCATGTTTCCCAGGCGAGCAATTGGCAGCATGTTCAGAACCATGTTTCTGTGAATAACTCTTGAACCGTAAGTCACAGACGCTCGCTCTTGGCTGCATTTGATTCAGCTCGTGGCAGCCAGTCTAAAAAACACTATCTTGGACTTCTCTGCATGTTTCCCAGGCGAGCAATTGGCAGCATGTTCAGAACCATGTTTCTGAGGCTAATTCCTTAACCGTAAGTACTAGACGCTCGATCTTGGCGGCATTCGTCTCAGCGCCTGGCAATTAGTATAGGAGCACTGTGTTTGACTTCTCTGGATGTTTCCCAGGCGAGTTATTGACAAGTAAATCCTAGACGCTCGATCTTGATTATTTTCGCTTTCGCGGCTGGCAGTAAAAGAACCATGTTTCTGTGAATAACTCTTGAACCGTAAGTCACAGACGCTCGCTCTTGGCTGCATTCGATTCAGCTCGTGGCAGCCAGTCTAAAAAACACTATCTTGGACTTCTCTGCATGTTTCCCAGGCGAGCTATTGGCAGCATGTTCAGAACCATGTTTCTGTGAATAACTCTTGAACCGTAAGTCACAGACGCTCGCTCTTGGCTGCATTCGATTCAGCTCGTGGCAGCCAGTCTAAAAAACACTATCTTGGACTTCTCTGCATGTTTCCCAGGCGAGCAATTGGCAGCATGTTCAGAACCATGTTTCTGTGAATAACTCTTGAACCGTAAGTCACAGACGCTCGCTCTTGGCTGCATTCGATTCAGCTCGTGGCAGCCAGTCTAAAAAACACTATCTTGGACTTCTCTGCATGTTTCCCAGGCGAGCAATTGGCAGCATGTTCAGAACCATGTTTCTGAGGCTAATTCCTTAACCGTAAGTCCTAGACGCTCGATCTTGGCGGCATTCGTCTCAGCGCCTGGCAATTAGTATAGGAGCACTGTGTTTGACTTCTCTGGATGTTTCCCAGGCGAGTTATTGACAAGTAAATCCTAGACGCTCGATCTTGGTTATTTTCGCTTTCGCGGCTGGCAGTAAAAGAACCATGTTTCTGTGAATAACTCTTGAACCGTAAGTCACAGACGCTCGCTCTTGGCTGCATTCGATTCAGCTCGTGGCAGCCAGTCTAAAAAACACTATCTTGGACTTCTCTGCATGTTTCCCAGGCGAGCTATTGGCAGCATGTTCAGAACCATGTTTCTGTGAATAACTCTTGAACCGTAAGTCACAGACGCTCGCTCTTGGCTGCATTCGATTCAGCTCGTGGCAGCCAGTCTAAAAAACACTATCTTGGACTTCTCTGCATGTTTCCCAGGCGAGCAATTGGCAGCATGTTCAGAACCATGTTTCTGAGGCTAATTCCTTAACCGTAAGTCCTAGACGCTCGATCTTGGCGGCATTCGTCTCAGCGCCTGGCAATTAGTATAGGAGCACTGTGTTTGACTTCTCTGGATGTTTCCCAGGCGAGTTATTGACAAGTAAATCCTAGACGCTCGATCTTGGTTATTTTCGCTTTCGCGGCTGGCAGTAAAAGAACCATGTTTCTGTGAATAACTCTTGAACCGTAAGTCACAGACGCTCGCTCTTGGCTGCATTCGATTCAGCTCGTGGCAGCCAGTCTAAAAAACACTATCTTGGACTTCTCTGCATGTTTCCCAGGCGAGCAATTGGCAGCATGTTCAGAACCATGTTTCTGAGGCTAATTCCTTAACCGTAAGTCCTAGACGCTCGATCTTGGCGGCATTCGTCTCAGCGCCTGGCAATTAGTATAGGAGCACTGTGTTTGACTTCTCTGGATGTTTCCCAGGCGAGTTATTGACAAGTAAATCCTAGACGCTCGATCTTGGTTATTTTCGCTTTCGGGGCTGGCAGTAAAAGAACCATGTTTCTGTGAATAACTCTTGAACCGTAAGTCACAGACGCTCGCTCTTGGCTGCATTCGATTCAGCTCGTGGCAGCCAGTCTAAAAAACACTATCTTGGACTTCTCTGCATGTTTCCCAGGCGAGCTATTGGCAGCATGTTCAGAACCATGTTTCTGTGAATAACTCTTGAACCGTAAGTCACAGACGCTCGCTCTTGGCTGCATTCGATTCAGCTCGTGGCAGCCAGTCTAAAAAACACTATCTTGGACTTCTCTGCATGTTTCCCAGGCGAGCAATTGGCAGCATGTTCAGAACCATGTTTCTGTGAATAACTCTTGAACCGTAAGTCACAGACGCTCGCTCTTGGCTGCATTTGATTCAGCTCGTGGCAGCCAGTCTAAAAAACACTATCTTGGACTTCTCTGCATGTTTCCCAGGCGAGCAATTGGCAGCATGTTCAGAACCATGTTTCTGAGGCTAATTCCTTAACCGTAAGTACTAGACGCTCGATCTTGGCGGCATTCGTCTCAGCGCCTGGCAATTAGTATAGGAGCACTGTGTTTGACTTCTCTGGATGTTTCCCAGGCGAGTTATTGACAAGTAAATCCTAGACGCTCGATCTTGATTATTTTCGCTTTCGCGGCTGGCAGTAAAAGAACCATGTTTCTGTGAATAACTCTTGAACCGTAAGTCACAGACGCTCGCTCTTGGCTGCATTCGATTCAGCTCGTGGCAGCCAGTCTAAAAAACACTATCTTGGACTTCTCTGCATGTTTCCCAGTCGAGCTATTGGCAGCATGTTCAGAACCATGTTTCTGTGAATAACTCTTGAACCGTAAGTCACAGACGCTCGCTCTTGGCTGCATTCGATTCAGCTCGTGGCAGCCAGTCTAAAAAAAACTATCTTGGACTTCTCTGCATGTTTCCCAGGCGAGCAATTGGCAGCATGTTCAGAACCATGTTTCTGTGAATAACTCTTGAACCGTAAGTCACAGACGCTCGCTCTTGGCTGCATTCGATTCAGCTCGTGGCAGCCAGTCTAAAAAACACTATCTTGGACTTCTCTGCATGTTTCCCAGGCGAGCAATTGGCAGCATGTTCAGAACCATGTTTCTGAGGCTAATTCCTTAACCGTAAGTCCTAGACGCTCGATCTTGGCGGCATTCGTCTCAGCGCCTGGCAATTAGTATAGGAGCACTGTGTTTGACTTCTCTGGATGTTTCCCAGGCGAGTTATTGACAAGTAAATCCTAGACGCTCGATCTTGGTTATTTTCGCTTTCGCGGCTGGCAGTAAAAGAACCATGTTTCTGTGAATAACTCTTGAACCGTAAGTCACAGACGCTCGCTCTTGGCTGCATTCGATTCAGCTCGTGGCAGCCAGTCTAAAAAACACTATCTTGGACTTCTCTGCATGTTTCCCAGGCGAGCTATTGGCAGCATGTTCAGAACCATGTTTCTGTGAATAACTCTTGAACCGTAAGTCACAGACGCTCGCTCTTGGCTGCATTCGATTCAGCTCGTGGCAGCCAGTCTAAAAAACACTATCTTGGACTTCTCTGCATGTTTCCCAGGCGAGCAATTGGCAGCATGTTCAGAACCATGTTTCTGAGGCTAATTCCTTAACCGTAAGTCCTAGACGCTCGATCTTGGCGGCATTCGTCTCAGCGCCTGGCAATTAGTATAGGAGCACTGTGTTTGACTTCTCTGGATGTTTCCCAGGCGAGTTATTGACAAGTAAATCCTAGACGCTCGATCTTGGTTATTTTCGCTTTCGCGGCTGGCAGTAAAAGAACCATGTTTCTGTGAATAACTCTTGAACCGTAAGTCACAGACGCTCGCTCTTGGCTGCATTCGATTCAGCTCGTGGCAGCCAGTCTAAAAAACACTATCTTGGACTTCTCTGCATGTTTCCCAGGCGAGCTATTGGCAGCATGTTCAGAACCATGTTTCTGTGAATAACTCTTGAACCGTAAGTCACAGACGCTCGCTCTTGGCTGCATTCGATTCAGCTCGTGGCAGCCAGTCTAAAAAACACTATCTTGGACTTCTCTGCATGTTTCCCAGGCGAGCAATTGGCAGCATGTTCAGAACCATGTTTCTGAGGCTAATTCCTTAACCGTAAGTCCTAGACGCTCGATCTTGGCGGCATTCGTCTCAGCGCCTGGCAATTAGTATAGGAGCACTGTGTTTGACTTCTCTGGATGTTTCCCAGGCGAGTTATTGACAAGTAAATCCTAGACGCTCGATCTTGGTTATTTTCGCTTTCGGGGCTGGCAGTAAAAGAACCATGTTTCTGTGAATAACTCTTGAACCGTAAGTCACAGACGCTCGCTCTTGGCTGCATTCGATTCAGCTCGTGGCAGCCAGTCTAAAAAACACTATCTTGGACTTCTCTGCATGTTCCCAGGCGAGCTATTGGCAGCATGTTCAGAACCATGTTTCTGTGAATAACTCTTGAACCGTAAGTCACAGACGCTCGCTCTTGGCTGCATTCGATTCAGCTCGTGGCAGCCAGTCTAAAAAACACTATCTTGGACTTCTCTGCATGTTTCCCAGGCGAGCAATTGGCAGCATGTTCAGAACCATGTTTCTGTGAATAACTCTTGAACCGTAAGTCACAGACGCTCGCTCTTGGCTGCATTTGATTCAGCTCGTGGCAGCCAGTCTAAAAAACACTATCTTGGACTTCTCTGCATGTTTCCCAGGCGAGCAATTGGCAGCATGTTCAGAACCATGTTTCTGAGGCTAATTCCTTAACCGTAAGTACTAGACGCTCGATCTTGGCGGCATTCGTCTCCAGCGCCTGGCAATTAGTATAGGAGCACTGTGTTTGACTTCTCTGGATGTTTCCCAGGCGAGTTATTGACAAGTAAATCCTAGACGCTCGATCTTGATTATTTTCGCTTTCGCGGCTGGCAGTAAAAGAACCATGTTTCTGTGAATAACTCTTGAACCGTAAGTCACAGACGCTCGCTCTTGGCTGCATTCGATTCAGCTCGTGGCAGCCAGTCTAAAAAACACTATCTTGGACTTCTCTGCATGTTTCCCAGGCGAGCTATTGGCAGCATGTTCAGAACCATGTTTCTGTGAATAACTCTTGAACCGTAAGTCACAGACGCTCGCTCTTGGCTGCATTCGATTCAGCTCGTGGCAGCCAGTCTAAAAAACACTATCTTGGACTTCTCTGCATGTTTCCCAGGCGAGCAATTGGCAGCATGTTCAGAACCATGTTTCTGTGAATAACTCTTGAACCGTAAGTCACAGACGCTCGCTCTTGGCTGCATTCGATTCAGCTCGTGGCAGCCAGTCTAAAAAACACTATATTGGACTTCTCTGCATGTTTCCCAGGCGAGCAATTGGCAGCATGTTCAGAACCATGTTTCTGAGGCTAATTCCTTAACCATAAGTCCTAGACGCTCGATCTTGGCGGCATTCGTCTCAGCGCCTGGCAATTAGTATAGGAGCACTGTGTTTGACTTCTCTGGATGTTTCCCAGGCGAGTTATTGACAAGTAAATCCTAGACGCTCGATCTTGGTTATTTTCGCTTTCGCGGCTGGCAGTAAAAGAACCATGTTTCTGTGAATAACTCTTGAACCGTAAGTCACAGACGCTCGCTCTTGGCTGCATTCGATTCAGCTCGTGGCAGCCAGTCTAAAAAACACTATCTTGGACTTCTCTGCATGTTTCCCAGGCGAGCTATTGGCAGCATGTTCAGAACCATGTTTCTGTGAATAACTCTTGAACCGTAAGTCACAGACGCTCGCTCTTGGCTGCATTCGATTCAGCTCGTGGCAGCCAGTCTAAAAAACACTATCTTGGACTTCTCTGCATGTTTCCCAGGCGAGCAATTGGCAGCATGTTCAGAACCATGTTTCTGAGGCTAATTCCTTAACCGTAAGTCCTAGACGCTCGATCTTGGCGGCATTCGTCTCAGCGCCTGGCAATTAGTATAGGAGCACTGTGTTTGACTTCTCTGGATGTTTCCCAGGCGAGTTATTGACAAGTAAATCCTAGACGCTCGATCTTGGTTATTTTCACTTTCGCGGCTGGCAGTAAAAGAACCATGTTTCTGTGAATAACTCTTGAACCGTAAGTCACAGACGCTCGCTCTTGGCTGCATTCGATTCAGCTCGTGGCAGCCAGTCTAAAAAACACTATCTTGGACTTCTCTGCATGTTTCCCAGGCGAGCTATTGGCAGCATGTTCAGAACCATGTTTCTGTGAATAACTCTTGAACCGTAAGTCACAGACGCTCGCTGTTGGCTGCATTCGATTCAGCTCGTGGCAGCCAGTCTAAAAAACACTATCTTGGACTTCTCTGCATGTTTCCCAGGCGAGCAATTGGCAGCATGTTCAGAACCATGTTTCTGAGGCTAATTCCTTAACCGTAAGTACTAGACGCTCGATCTTGGCGGCATTCGTCTCAGCGCCTGGCAATTAGTATAGGAGCACTGTGTTTGACTTCTCTGGATGTTTCCCAGGCGAGTTATTGACAAGTAAATCCTAGACGCTCGATCTTGATTATTTTCGCTTTCGCGGCTGGCAGTAAAAGAACCATGTTTCTGTGAATAACTCTTGAACCGTAAGTCACAGACGCTCGCTCTTGGCTGCATTCGATTCAGCTCGTGGCAGCCAGTCTAAAAAACACTATCTTGGACTTCTCTGCATGTTTCCCAGGCGAGCTATTGGCAGCATGTTCAGAACCATGTTTCTGTGAATAACTCTTGAACCGTAAGTCACAGACGCTCGCTCTTGGCTGCATTCGATTCAGCTCGTGGCAGCCAGTCTAAAAAACACTATCTTGGACTTCTCTGCATGTTTCCCAGGCGAGCAATTGGCAGCATGTTCAGAACCATGTTTCTGTGAATAACTCTTGAACCGTAAGTCACAGACGCTCGCTCTTGGCTGCATTCGATTCAGCTCGTGGCAGCCAGTCTAAAAAACACTATATTGGACTTCTCTGCATGTTTCCCAGGCGAGCAATTGGCAGCATGTTCAGAACCATGTTTCTGAGGCTAATTCCTTAACCATAAGTCCTAGACGCTCGATCTTGGCGGCATTCGTCTCAGCGCCTGGCAATTAGTATAGGAGCACTGTGTTTGACTTCTCTGGATGTTTCCCAGGCGAGTTATTGACAAGTAAATCCTAGACGCTCGATCTTGGTTATTTTCGCTTTCGCGGCTGGCAGTAAAAGAACCATGTTTCTGTGAATAACTCTTGAACCGTAAGTCACAGACGCTCGCTCTTGGCTGCATTCGATTCAGCTCGTGGCAGCCAGTCTAAAAAACACTATCTTGGACTTCTCTGCATGTTTCCCAGGCGAGCTATTGGCAGCATGTTCAGAACCATGTTTCTGTGAATAACTCTTGAACCGTAAGTCACAGACGCTCGCTCTTGGCTGCATTCGATTCAGCTCGTGGCAGCCAGTCTAAAAAACACTATCTTGGACTTCTCTGCATGTTTCCCAGGCGAGCAATTGGCAGCATGTTCAGAACCATGTTTCTGAGGCTAATTCCTTAACCGTAAGTCCTAGACGCTCGATCTTGGCGGCATTCGTCTCAGCGCCTGGCAATTAGTATAGGAGCACTGTGTTTGACTTCTCTGGATGTTTCCCAGGCGAGTTATTGACAAGTAAATCCTAGACGCTCGATCTTGGTTATTTTCACTTTCGCGGCTGGCAGTAAAAGAACCATGTTTCTGTGAATAACTCTTGAACCGTAAGTCACAGACGCTCGCTCTTGGCTGCATTCGATTCAGCTCGTGGCAGCCAGTCTAAAAAACACTATCTTGGACTTCTCTGCATGTTTCCCAGGCGAGCTATTGGCAGCATGTTCAGAACCATGTTTCTGTGAATAACTCTTGAACCGTAAGTCACAGACGCTCGCTCTTGGCTGCATTCGATTCAGCTCGTGGCAGCCAGTCTAAAAAACACTATCTTGGACTTCTCTGCATGTTTCCCAGGCGAGCAATTGGCAGCATGTTCAGAACCATGTTTCTGTGAATAACTCTTGAACCGTAAGTCACAGACGCTCGCTCTTGGCTGCATTTGATTCAGCTCGTGGCAGCCAGTCTAAAAACACTATCTTGGACTTCTCTGCATGTTTCCCAGGCGAGCAATTGGCAGCATGTTCAGAACCATGTTTCTGAGGCTAATTCCTTAACCGTAAGTACTAGACACTCGATCTTGGCGGCATTCGTCTCAGCGCCTGGCAATTAGTATAGGAGCACTGTGTTTGACTTCTCTGGATGTTTCCCAGGCGAGTTATTGACAAGTAAATCCTAGACGCTCGATCTTGATTATTTTCGCTTTCGCGGCTGGCAGTAAAAGAACCATGTTTCTGTGAATAACTCTTGAACCGTAAGTCACAGACGCTCGCTCTTGGCTGCATTCGATTCAGCTCGTGGCAGCCAGTCTAAAAAACACTATCTTGGACTTCTCTGCATGTTTCCCAGTCGAGCTATTGGCAGCATGTTCAGAACCATGTTTCTGTGAATAACTCTTGAACCGTAAGTCACAGACGCTCGCTCTTGGCTGCATTCGATTCAGCTCGTGGCAGCCAGTCTAAAAAAACCTATCTTGGACTTCTCTGCATGTTTCCCAGGCGAGCAATTGGCAGCATGTTCAGAACCATGTTTCTGTGAATAACTCTTGAACCGTAAGTCACAGACGCTCGCTCTTGGCTGCATTCGATTCAGCTCGTGGCAGCCAGTCTAAAAAACACTATCTTGGACTTCTCTGCATGTTTCCCAGGCGAGCAATTGGCAGCATGTTCAGAACCATGTTTCTGAGGCTAATTCCTTAACCGTAAGTACTAGACACTCGATCTTGGCGGCATTCGTCTCAGCGCCTGGCAATTAGTATAGGAGCACTGTGTTTGACTTCTCTGGATGTTTCCCAGGCGAGTTATTGACAAGTAAATCCTAGACGCTCGATCTTGATTATTTTCGCTTTCGCGGCTGGCAGTAAAAGAACCATGTTTCTGTGAATAACTCTTGAACCGTAAGTCACAGACGCTCGCTCTTGGCTGCATTCGATTCAGCTCGTGGCAGCCAGTCTAAAAAACACTATCTTGGACTTCTCTGCATGTTTCCCAGTCGAGCTATTGGCAGCATGTTCAGAACCATGTTTCTGTGAATAACTCTTGAACCGTAAGTCACAGACGCTCGCTCTTGGCTGCATTCGATTCAGCTCGTGGCAGCCAGTCTAAAAAAACCTATCTTGGACTTCTCTGCATGTTTCCCAGGCGAGCAATTGGCAGCATGTTCAGAACCATGTTTCTGTGAATAACTCTTGAACCGTAAGTCACAGACGCTCGCTCTTGGCTGCATTCGATTCAGCTCGTGGCAGCCAGTCTAAAAAACACTATCTTGGACTTCTCTGCATGTTTCCCAGGCGAGCAATTGGCAGCATGTTCAGAACCATGTTTCTGAGGCTAATTCCTTAACCGTAAGTCCTAGACGCTCGATCTTGGCGGCATTCGTCTCAGCGCCTGGCAATTAGTATAGGAGCACTGTGTTTGACTTCTCTGGATGTTTCCCAGGCGAGTTATTGACAAGTAAATCCTAGACGCTCGATCTTGGTTATTTTCGCTTTCGCGGCTGGCAGTAAAAGAACCATGTTTCTGTGAATAACTCTTGAACCGTAAGTCACAGACGCTCGCTCTTGGCTGCATTCGATTCAGCTCGTGGCAGCCAGTCTAAAAAACACTATCATGGACTTCTCTGCATGTTTCCCAGGCGAGCTATTGGCAGCATGTTCAGAACCATGTTTCTGTGAATAACTCTCTGAACCGTAAGTCACAGACGCTCGCTCTTGGCTGCATTCGATTCAGCTCGTGGCAGCCAGTCTAAAAAACACTATCTTGGACTTCTCTGCATGTTTCCCAGGCGAGCAATTGGCAGCATGTTCAGAACCATGTTTCTGAGGCTAATTCCTTAACCGTAAGTCCTAGACGCTCGATCTTGGCGGCATTCGTCTCAGCGCCTGGCAATTAGTATAGGAGCACTGTGTTTGACTTCTCTGGATGTTTCCCAGGCGAGTTATTGACAAGTAAATCCTAGACGCTCGATCTTGATTATTTTCGCTTTCGCGGCTGGCAGTAAAAGAACCATGTTTCTGTGAATAACTCTTGAACCGTAAGTCACAGACGCTCGCTCTTGGCTGCATTCGATTCAGCTCGTGGCAGCCAGTCTAAAAAACACTATCTTGGACTTCTCTGCATGTTTCCCAGGCGAGCTATTGGCAGCATGTTCAGAACCATGTTTCTGTGAATAACTCTTGAACCGTAAGTCACAGACGCTCGCTCTTGGCTGCATTCGATTCAGCTCGTGGCAGCCAGTCTAAAAAACACTATCTTGGACTTCTCTGCATGTTTCCCAGGCGAGCAATTGGCAGCATGTTCAGAACCATGTTTCTGTGAATAACTCTTGAACCGTAAGTCACAGACGCTCGCTCTTGGCTGCATTCGATTCAGCTCGTGGCAGCCAGTCTAAAAAACACTATATTGGACTTCTCTGCATGTTTCCCAGGCGAGCAATTGGCAGCATGTTCAGAACCATGTTTCTGAGGCTAATTCCTTAACCATAAGTCCTAGACGCTCGATCTTGGCGGCATTCGTCTCAGCGCCTGGCAATTAGTATAGGAGCACTGTGTTTGACTTCTCTGGATGTTTCCCAGGCGAGTTATTGACAAGTAAATCCTAGACGCTCGATCTTGGTTATTTTCGCTTTCGCGGCTGGCAGTAAAAGAACCATGTTTCTGTGAATAACTCTTGAACCGTAAGTCACAGACGCTCGCTCTTGGCTGCATTCGATTCAGCTCGTGGCAGCCAGTCTAAAAAACACTATCTTGGACTTCTCTGCATGTTTCCCAGGCGAGCTATTGGCAGCATGTTCAGAACCATGTTTCTGTGAATAACTCTTGAACCGTAAGTCACAGACGCTCGCTCTTGGCTGCATTCGATTCAGCTCGTGGCAGCCAGTCTAAAAAACACTATCTTGGACTTCTCTGCATGTTTCCCAGGCGAGCAATTGGCAGCATGTTCAGAACCATGTTTCTGAGGCTAATTCCTTAACCGTAAGTCCTAGACGCTCGATCTTGGCGGCATTCGTCTCAGCGCCTGGCAATTAGTATAGGAGCACTGTGTTTGACTTCTCTGGATGTTTCCCAGGCGAGTTATTGACAAGTAAATCCTAGACGCTCGATCTTGGTTATTTTCACTTTCGCGGCTGGCAGTAAAAGAACCATGTTTCTGTGAATAACTCTTGAACCGTAAGTCACAGACGCTCGCTCTTGGCTGCATTCGATTCAGCTCGTGGCAGCCAGTCTAAAAAACACTATCTTGGACTTCTCTGCATGTTTCCCAGGCGAGCTATTGGCAGCATGTTCAGAACCATGTTTCTGTGAATAACTCTTGAACCGTAAGTCACAGACGCTCGCTCTTGGCTGCATTCGATTCAGCTCGTGGCAGCCAGTCTAAAAAACACTATCTTGGACTTCTCTGCATGTTTCCCAGGCGAGCAATTGGCAGCATGTTCAGAACCATGTTTCTGTGAATAACTCTTGAACCGTAAGTCACAGACGCTCGCTCTTGGCTGCATTTGATTCAGCTCGTGGCAGCCAGTCTAAAAAACACTATCTTGGACTTCTCTGCATGTTTCCCAGGCGAGCAATTGGCAGCATGTTCAGAACCATGTTTCTGAGGCTAATTCCTTAACCGTAAGTACTAGACACTCGATCTTGGCGGCATTCGTCTCAGCGCCTGGCAATTAGTATAGGAGCACTGTGTTTGACTTCTCTGGATGTTTCCCAGGCGAGTTATTGACAAGTAAATCCTAGACGCTCGATCTTGATTATTTTCGCTTTCGCGGCTGGCAGTAAAAGAACCATGTTTCTGTGAATAACTCTTGAACCGTAAGTCACAGACGCTCGCTCTTGGCTGCATTCGATTCAGCTCGTGGCAGCCAGTCTAAAAAACACTATCTTGGACTTCTCTGCATGTTTCCCAGTCGAGCTATTGGCAGCATGTTCAGAACCATGTTTCTGTGAATAACTCTTGAACCGTAAGTCACAGACGCTCGCTCTTGGCTGCATTCGATTCAGCTCGTGGCAGCCAGTCTAAAAAAACCTATCTTGGACTTCTCTGCATGTTTCCCAGGCGAGCAATTGGCAGCATGTTCAGAACCATGTTTCTGTGAATAACTCTTGAACCGTAAGTCACAGACGCTCGCTCTTGGCTGCATTCGATTCAGCTCGTGGCAGCCAGTCTAAAAAACACTATCTTGGACTTCTCTGCATGTTTCCCAGGCGAGCAATTGGCAGCATGTTCAGAACCATGTTTCTGAGGCTAATTCCTTAACCGTAAGTACTAGACACTCGATCTTGGCGGCATTCGTCTCAGCGCCTGGCAATTAGTATAGGAGCACTGTGTTTGACTTCTCTGGATGTTTCCCAGGCGAGTTATTGACAAGTAAATCCTAGACGCTCGATCTTGATTATTTTCGCTTTCGCGGCTGGCAGTAAAAGAACCATGTTTCTGTGAATAACTCTTGAACCGTAAGTCACAGACGCTCGCTCTTGGCTGCATTCGATTCAGCTCGTGGCAGCCAGTCTAAAAAACACTATCTTGGACTTCTCTGCATGTTTCCCAGTCGAGCTATTGGCAGCATGTTCAGAACCATGTTTCTGTGAATAACTCTTGAACCGTAAGTCACAGACGCTCGCTCTTGGCTGCATTCGATTCAGCTCGTGGCAGCCAGTCTAAAAAAACCTATCTTGGACTTCTCTGCATGTTTCCCAGGCGAGCAATTGGCAGCATGTTCAGAACCATGTTTCTGTGAATAACTCTTGAACCGTAAGTCACAGACGCTCGCTCTTGGCTGCATTCGATTCAGCTCGTGGCAGCCAGTCTAAAAAACACTATCTTGGACTTCTCTGCATGTTTCCCAGGCGAGCAATTGGCAGCATGTTCAGAACCATGTTTCTGAGGCTAATTCCTTAACCGTAAGTCCTAGACGCTCGATCTTGGCGGCATTCGTCTCAGCGCCTGGCAATTAGTATAGGAGCACTGTGTTTGACTTCTCTGGATGTTTCCCAGGCGAGTTATTGACAAGTAAATCCTAGACGCTCGATCTTGGTTATTTTCGCTTTCGCGGCTGGCAGTAAAAGAACCATGTTTCTGTGAATAACTCTTGAACCGTAAGTCACAGACGCTCGCTCTTGGCTGCATTCGATTCAGCTCGTGGCAGCCAGTCTAAAAAACACTATCTTGGACTTCTCTGCATGTTTCCCAGGCGAGCTATTGGCAGCATGTTCAGAACCATGTTTCTGTGAATAACTCTCTGAACCGTAAGTCACAGACGCTCGCTCTTGGCTGCATTCGATTCAGCTCGTGGCAGCCAGTCTAAAAAACACTATCTTGGACTTCTCTGCATGTTTCCCAGGCGAGCAATTGGCAGCATGTTCAGAACCATGTTTCAGAGGCTAATTCCTTAACCGTAAGTCCTAGACGCTCGATCTTGGCGGCATTCGTCTCAGCGCCTGGCAATTAGTATAGGAGCACTGTGTTTGACTTCTCTGGATGTTTCCCAGGCGAGTTATTGACAAGTAAATCCTAGACGCTCGATCTTGGTTATTTTCGCTTTCGCGGCTGGCAGTAAAAGAACCATGTTTCTGTGAATAACTCTTGAACCGTAAGTCACAGACGCTCGCTCTTGGCTGCATTCGATTCAGCTCGTGGCAGCCAGTCTAAAAAACACTATCTTGGACTTCTCTGCATGTTTCCCAGGCGAGCTATTGGCAGCATGTTCAGAACCATGTTTCTGTGAATAACTCTTGAACCGTAAGTCACAGACGCTCGCTCTTGGCTGCATTCGATTCAGCTCGTGGCAGCCAGTCTAAAAAACACTATCTTGGACTTCTCTGCATGTTTCCCAGGCGAGCAATTGGCAGCATGTTCAGAACCATGTTTCTGAGGCTAATTCCTTAACCGTAAGTCCTAGACGCTCGATCTTGGCGGCATTCGTCTCAGCGCCTGGCAATTAGTATAGGAGCACTGTGTTTGACTTCTCTGGATGTTTCCCAGGCGAGTTATTGACAAGTAAATCCTAGACGCTCGATCTTGGTTATTTTCGCTTTCGGGGCTGGCAGTAAAAGAACCATGTTTCTGTGAATAACTCTTGAACCGTAAGTCACAGACGCTCGCTCTTGGCTGCATTCGATTCAGCTCGTGGCAGCCAGTCTAAAAAACACTATCTTGGACTTCTCTGCATGTTTCCCAGGCGAGCTATTGGCAGCATGTTCAGAACCATGTTTCTGTGAATAACTCTTGAACCGTAAGTCACAGACGCTCGCTGTTGGCTGCATTCGATTCAGCTCGTGGCAGCCAGTCTAAAAAACACTATCTTGGACTTCTCTGCATGTTTCCCAGGCGAGCAATTGGCAGCATGTTCAGAACCCTGTTTCTGTGAATAACTCTTGAACCGTAAGTCACAGACGCTCGCTCTTGGCTGCATTTGATTCAGCTCGTGGCAGCCAGTCTAAAAAACACTATCTTGGATTTCTCTGCATGTTTCCCAGGCGAGCAATTGGCAGCATGTTCAGAACCATGTTTCTGAGGCTAATTCCTTAACCGTAAGTACTAGACGCTCGATCTTGGCGGCATTCGTCTCAGCGCCTGGCAATTAGTATAGGAGCACTGTGTTTGACTTCTCTGGATGTTTCCCAGGCGAGTTATTGACAAGTAAATCCTAGACGCTCGATCTTGGTTATTTTCGCTTTCGCGGCTGGCAGTAAAAGAACCATGTTTCTGTGAATAACTCTTGAACCGTAAGTCACAGACGCTCGCTCTTGGCTGCATTCGATTCAGCTCGTGGCAGCCAGTCTAAAAAACACTATCTTGGACTTCTCTGCATGTTTCCCAGGCGAGCTATTGGCAGCATGTTCAGAACCATGTTTCTGTGAATAACTCTTGAACCGTAAGTCACAGACGCTCGCTCTTGGCTGCATTTGATTCAGCTCGTGGCAGCCAGTCTAAAAAACACTATCTTGGACTTCTCTGCATGTTTCCCAGGCGAGCAATTGGCAGCATGTTCAGAACCATGTTTCTGAGGCTAATTCCTTAACCGTAAGTCCTAGACGCTCGATCTTGGCGGCATTCGTCTCAGCGCCTGGCAATTAGTATAGGAGCACTGTGTTTGACTTCTCTGGATGTTTCCCAGGCGAGTTATTGACAAGTAAATCCTAGACGCTCGATCTTGGTTATTTTCGCTTTCGCGGCTGGCAGTAAAAGAACCATGTTTCTGTGAATAACTCTTGAACCGTAAGTCACAGACGCTCGCTCTTGGCTGCATTCGATTCAGCTCGTGGCAGCCAGTCTAAAAAACACTATCTTGGACTTCTCTGCATGTTTCCCAGGCGAGCTATTGGCAGCATGTTCAGAACCATGTTTCTGTGAATAACTCTTGAACCGTAAGTCACAGACGCTCGCTCTTGGCTGCATTCGATTCAGCTCGTGGCAGCCAGTCTAAAAAACACTATCTTGGACTTCTCTGCATGTTTCCCAGGCGAGCAATTGGCAGCATGTTCAGAACCATGTTTCTGAGGCTAATTCCTTAACCGTAAGTCCTAGACGCTCGATCTTGGCGGCATTCGTCTCAGCGCCTGGCAATTAGTATAGGAGCACTGTGTTTGACTTCTCTGGATGTTTCCCAGGCGAGTTATTGACAAGTAAATCCTAGACGCTCGATCTTGGTTATTTTCGCTTTCGCGGCTGGCAGTAAAAGAACCATGTTTCTGTGAATAACTCTTGAACCGTAAGTCACAGACGCTCGCTCTTGGCTGCATTCGATTCAGCTCGTGGCAGCCAGTCTAAAAAACACTATCTTGGACTTCTCTGCATGTTTCCCAGGCGAGCTATTGGCAGCATGTTCAGAACCATGTTTCTGTGAATAACTCTTGAACCGTAAGTCACAGACGCTCGCTCTTGGCTGCATTCGATTCAGCTCGTGGCAGCCAGTCTAAAAAACACTATCTTGGACTTCTCTGCATGTTTCCCAGTCGAGCAATTGGCAGCATGTTCAGAACCATGTTTCTGAGGCTAATTCCTTAACCGTAAGTCCTAGACGCTCGATCTTGGCGGCATTCGTCTCAGCGCCTGGCAATTAGTATAGGAGCACTGTGTTTGACTTCTCTGGATGTTTCCCAGGCGAGTTATTGACAAGTAAATCCTAGACGCTCGATCTTGGTTATTTTCGCTTTCGGGGCTGGCAGTAAAAGAACCATGTTTCTGTGAATAACTCTTGAACCGTAAGTCACAGACGCTCGCTCTTGGCTGCATTCGATTCAGCTCGTGGCAGCCAGTCTAAAAAACACTATCTTGGACTTCTCTGCATGTTTCCCAGGCGAGCTATTGGCAGCATGTTCAGAACCATGTTTCTGTGAATAACTCTTGAACCGTAAGTCACAGACGCTCGCTCTTGGCTGCATTCGATTCAGCTCGTGGCAGCCAGTCTAAAAAACACTATCTTGGACTTCTCTGCATGTTTCCCAGGCGAGCAATTGGCAGCATGTTCAGAACCATGTTTCTGTGAATAACTCTTGAACCGTAAGTCACAGACGCTCGCTCTTGGCTGCATTTGATTCAGCTCGTGGCAGCCAGTCTAAAAAACACTATCTTGGACTTCTCTGCATGTTTCCCAGGCGAGCAATTGGCAGCATGTTCAGAACCATGTTTCTGAGGCTAATTCCTTAACCGTAAGTACTAGACGCTCGATCTTGGCGGCATTCGTCTCAGCGCCTGGCAATTAGTATAGGAGCACTGTGTTTGACTTCTCTGGATGTTTCCCAGGCGAGTTATTGACAAGTAAATCCTAGACGCTCGATCTTGATTATTTTCGCTTTCGCGGCTGGCAGTAAAAGAACCATGTTTCTGTGAATAACTCTTGAACCGTAAGTCACAGACGCTCGCTCTTGGCTGCATTCGATTCAGCTCGTGGCAGCCAGTCTAAAAAACACTATCTTGGACTTCTCTGCATGTTTCCCAGTCGAGCTATTGGCAGCATGTTCAGAACCATGTTTCTGTGAATAACTCTTGAACCGTAAGTCACAGACGCTCGCTCTTGGCTGCATTCGATTCAGCTCGTGGCAGCCAGTCTAAAAAAAACTATCTTGGACTTCTCTGCATGTTTCCCAGGCGAGCAATTGGCAGCATGTTCAGAACCATGTTTCTGTGAATAACTCTTGAACCGTAAGTCACAGACGCTCGCTCTTGGCTGCATTCGATTCAGCTCGTGGCAGCCAGTCTAAAAAACACTATCTTGGACTTCTCTGCATGTTTCCCAGGCAAGCAATTGGCAGCATGTTCAGAACCATGTTTCTGAGGCTAATTCCTTAACCGTAAGTCCTAGACGCTCGATCTTGGCGGCATTCGTCTCAGCGCCTGGCAATTAGTATAGGAGCACTGTGTTTGACTTCTCTGGATGTTTCCCAGGCGAGTCATTGACAAGTAAATCCTAGACGCTCGATCTTGGTTATTTTCGCTTTCGCGGCTGGCAGTAAAAGAACCATGTTTCTGTGAATAACTCTTGAACCGTAAGTCACAGACGCTCGCTCTTGGCTGCATTCGATTCAGCTCGTGGCAGCCAGTCTAAAAAACACTATCTTGGACTTCTCTGCATGTTTCCCAGGCGAGCTATTGGCAGCATGTTCAGAACCATGTTTCTGTGAATAACTCTTGAACCGTAAGTCACAGACGCTCGCTCTTGGCTGCATTTGATTCAGCTCGTGGCAGCCAGTCTAAAAAACACTATCTTGGACTTCTCAGCATGTTTCCCAGGCGAGCAATTGGCAGCATGTTCAGAACCATGTTTCTGTGAATAACTCTTGAACCGTAAGTCACAGACGCTCGCTCTTGGCTGCATTCGATTCAGCTCGTGGCAGCCAGTCTAAAAAACACTATCTTGGACTTCTCTGCATGTTTCCCAGGCGAGCAATTGGCAGCATGTTCAGAACCATGTTTCTGAGGCTAATTCCTTAACCGTAAGTCCTAGACGCTCGATCTTGGCGGCATTCGTCTCAGCGCCTGGCAATTAGTATAGGAGCACTGTGTTTGACTTCTCTGGATGTTTCCCAGGCGAGTTACTGACAAGTAAATCCTAGACGCTCGATCTTGGTTATTTTCGCTTTCGCGGCTGGCAGTAAAAGAGCCATGTTTCTGTGAATAACTCTTGAACCGTAAGTCACAGACGCTCGCTCTTGGCTGCATTCGATTCAGCTCGTGGCAGCCAGTCTAAAAAACACTATCTTGGACTTCTCTGCATGTTTCCCAGGCGAGCTATTGGCAGCATGTTCAGAACCATGTTTCTGTGAATAACTCTTGAACCGTAAGTCACAGACGCTCGCTCTTGGCTGCATTCAATTCAGCTCGTGGCAGCCAGTCTAAAAAAACACTATCTTGGACTTCTCTGCATGTTTCCCAGGCGAGCAATTGGCAGCATGTTCAGAACCATGTTTCTGAGGCTAATTCCTTAACCGTAAGTCCTAGACGCTCGATCTTGGCGGCATTCGTCTCAGCGCCTGGCAATTAGTATAGGAGCACTGTGTTTGACTTCTCTGGATGTTTCCCAGGCGAGTTATTGACAAGTAAATCCTAGACGCTCGATCTTGGTTATTTTCGCTTTCGCGGCTGGCAGTAAAAGAACCATGTTTCTGTGAATAACTCTTGAACCGTAAGTCACAGACGCTCGCTCTTGGCTGCATTCGATTCAGCTCGTGGCAGCCAGTCTAAAAAACACTATCTTGGACTTCTCTGCATGTTTCCCAGGCGAGCTATTGGCAGCATGTTCAGAACCATGTTTCTGTGAATAACTCTTGAACCGTAAGTCACAGACGCTCGCTCTTGGCTGCATTCGATTCAGCTCGTGGCAGCCAGTCTAAAAAACACTATCTTGGACTTCTCTGCATGTTTCCCAGGCGAGCAATTGGCAGCATGTTCAGAACCATGTTTCTGAGGCTAATTCCTTAACCGTAAGTCCTAGACGCTCGATCTTGGCGGCATTCGTCTCAGCGCCTGGCAATTAGTATAGGAGCACTGTGTTTGACTTCTCTGGATGTTTCCCAGGCGAGTTATTGACAAGTAAATCCTAGACGCTCGATCTTGGTTATTTTCGCTTTCGCGGCTGGCAGTAAAAGAACCATGTTTCTGTGAATAACTCTTGAACCGTAAGTCACAGACGCTCGCTCTTGGCTGCATTCGATTCAGCTCGTGGCAGCCAGTCTAAAAAAACACTATCTTGGACTTCTCTGCATGTTTCCCAGGCGAGCTATTGGCAGCATGTTCAGAACCATGTTTCTGTGAATAACTCTTGAACCGTAAGTCACAGACGCTCGCTCTTGGCTGCATTCGATTCAGCTCGTGGCAGCCAGTCTAAAAAACACTATCTTGGACTTCTCTGCATGTTTCCCAGGCGAGCAATTGGCAGCATGTTCAGAACCATGTTTCTGAGGCTAATTCCTTAACCGTAAGTCCTAGACGCTCGATCTTGGCGGCATTCGTCTCAGCGCCTGGCAATTAGTATAGGAGCACTGTGTTTGACTTCTCTGGATGTTTCCCAGGCGAGTTATTGACAAGTAAATCCTAGACGCTCGATCTTGGTTATTTTCGCTTTCGCGGCTGGCAGTAAAAGAACCATGTTTCTGTGAATAACTCTTGAACCGTAAGTCACAGACGCTCGCTCTTGGCTGCATTCGATTCAGCTCGTGGCAGCCAGTCTAAAAAACACTATCTTGGACTTCTCTGCATGTTTCCCAGGCGAGCAATTGGCAGCATGTTCAGAACCATGTTTCTGTGAATAACTCTTGAACCGTAAGTCACAGACGCTCGCTCTTGGCTGCATTCGATTCAGCTCGTGGCAGCCAGTCTAAAAAACACTATCTTGGACTTCTCTGCATGTTTCCCAGGCGAGCAATTGGCAGCATGTTCAGAACCATGTTTCTGAGGCTAATTCCTTAACCGTAAGTCCTAGACGCTCGATCTTGGCGGCATTCGTCTCAGCGCCTGGCAATTAGTATAGGAGCACTGTGTTTGACTTCTCTGGATGTTTCCCAGGCGAGTTATTGACAAGTAAATCCTAGACGCTCGATCTTGGTTATTTTCGCTTTCGCGGCTGGCAGTAAAAGAACCATGTTTCTGTGAATAACTCTTGAACCGTAAGTCACAGCCGCTCGCTCTTGGCTGCATTCGATTCAGCTCGTGGCAGCCAGTCTAAAAAACACTATCTTGGACTTCTCTGCATGTTTCCCAGGCGAGCAATTGGCAGCATGTTCAGAACCATGTTTCTGTGAATAACTCTTGAACCGTAAGTCACAGACGCTCGCTCTTGGCTGCATTCGATTCAGCTCGTGGCAGCCAGTCTAAAAAACACTATCTTGGACTTCTCTGCATGTTTCCCAGGCGAGCAATTGGCAGCATGTTCAGAACCATGTTTCTGTGAATAACTCTTGAACCGTAAGTCACAGACGCTCGCTCTTGACTGCATTTGATTCAGCTCGTGGCAGCCAGTCTAAAAAACACTATCTTGGACTTCTCTGCATGTTTCCCAGGCGAGCAATTGGCAGCATGTTCAGAACCATGTTTCTGAGGCTAATTCCTTAACCGTAAGTCCTAGACGCTCGATCTTGGCGGCATTCGTCTCAGCGCCCTGGCAATTAGTATAGGAGCACTGTGTTTGACTTCTCTGGATGTTTCCCAGGCGAGTTATTGACAAGTAAATCCTAGACGCTCGATCTTGGTTATTTTCGCTTTCGCGGCTGGCAGTAAAAGAACCATGTTTCTGTGAATAACTCTTGAACCGTAAGTCACAGACGCTCGCTCTTGGCTGCATTCGATTCAGCTCGTGGCAGCCAGTCTAAAAAACACTATCTTGGACTTCTCTGCATGTTTCCCAGGCGAGCTATTGGCAGCATGTTCAGAACCATGTTTCTGTGAATAACTCTTGAACCGTAAGTCACAGACGCTCGCTCTTGACTGCATTCGATTCAGCTCGTGGCAGCCAGTCTAAAAAACACTATCTTGGACTTCTCTGCATGTTTCCCAGGCGAGCAATTGGCAGCATGTTCAGAACCATGTTTCTGAGGCTAATTCCTTAACCGTAAGTCCTAGACGCTCGATCTTGGCGGCATTCGTCTCAGCGCCTGGCAATTGGTATAGGAGCACTGTGTTTGACTTCTCTGGATGTTTCCCAGGCGAGTTATTGACAAGTAAATCCTAGACGCTCGATCTTGGTTATTTTCGCTTTCGCGGCTGGCAGTAAAAGAACCATGTTTCTGTGAATAACTCTTGAACCGTAAGTCACAGACGCTCGCTCTTGGCTGCATTCGATTCAGCTCGTGGCAGCCAGTCTAAAAAACACTATCTTGGACTTCTCTGCATGTTTCCCAGGCGAGCTATTGGCAGCATGTTCAGAACCATGTTTCTGTGAATAACTCTTGAACCGTAAGTCACAGACGCTCGCTCTTGGCTGCATTCGATTCAGCTCGTGG
>NW_027462856.1:0-22160 GCF_050947455.1 Rhinoderma darwinii
AATCGAATGCAGCCAAGAGCGAGCGTCTAGGACTTACGGTTCAGGAGTTATTCACAGAAACATGGTTCTTTTACTGCCAGCCGCGAAAGCGAAAATAACCAAGATCGAGCGTCTAGGATTTACTTGTCAATAACTCGCCTGGGAAACATCCAGAGAAGTCAAACACAGTGCTCCTATACTAATTGCCAGGCGCTGAGACGAATGCCGCCAAGATCGAGCGTCTAGGACTTACGGTTCAGGAGTTATTCACAGAAACATGGTTCTGAACATGCTGCCAATTTCTCGCCTGGGAAACATGCAGAGAAGTCCAAGATAGTGTTTTTTAGACTGGCTGCCACGAGCTGAATCGAATGCAGCCAAGAGCGAGCGTCTAGGACTTACGGTTCAGGAGTTATTCACAGAAACATGGTTCTGAACATGCTGCCAATTTCTCGCCTGGGAAACATGCAGAGAAGTCCAAGATAGTGTTTTTTAGACTGGCTGCCACGAGCTGAATCGAATGCAGCCAAGAGCGAGCGTCTAGGACTTACGGTTCAGGAGTTATTCACAGAAACATGGTTCTGAACATGCTGCCAATTGCTCGCCTGGGAAACATGCAGAGAAGTCCAAGATAGTGTTTTTTAGACTGGCTGCCACGAGCTGAATCGAATGCAGCCAAGAGCGAGCGTCTAGGACTTACGGTTCAGGAGTTATTCACAGAAACATGGTTCTTTTACTGCCAGCCGCGAAAGCGAAAATAACCAAGATCGAGCGTCTAGGATTTACTTGTCAATAACTCGCCTGGGAAACATCCAGAGAAGTCAAACACAGTGCTCCTATACTAATTGCCAGGCGCTGAGACGAATGCCGCCAAGATCGAGCGTCTAGGACTTACGGTTCAGGAGTTATTCACAGAAACATGGTTCTGAACATGCTGCCAATTTCTCGCCTGGGAAACATGCAGAGAAGTCCAAGATAGTGTTTTTTAGACTGGCTGCCACGAGCTGAATCGAATGCAGCCAAGAGCGAGCGTCTAGGACTTACGGTTCAGGAGTTATTCACAGAAACATGGTTCTTTTACTGCCAGCCGCGAAAGCGAAAATAACCAAGATCGAGCGTCTAGGATTTACTTGTCAATAACTCGCCTGGGAAACATCCAGAGAAGTCAAACACAGTGCTCCTATACTAATTGCCAGGCGCTGAGACGAATGCCGCCAAGATCGAGCGTCTAGGACTTACGGTTCAGGAGTTATTCACAGAAACATGGTTCTGAACATGCTGCCAATTTCTCGCCTGGGAAACATGCAGAGAAGTCCAAGATAGTGTTTTTTAGACTGGCTGCCACGAGCTGAATCGAATGCAGCCAAGAGCGAGCGTCTAGGACTTACGGTTCAGGAGTTATTCACAGAAACATGGTTCTGAACATGCTGCCAATTGCTCGCCTGGGAAACATGCAGAGAAGTCCAAGATAGTGTTTTTTAGACTGGCTGCCACGAGCTGAATCGAATGCAGCCAAGAGCGAGCGTCTAGGACTTACGGTTCAGGAGTTATTCACAGAAACATGGTTCTGAACATGCTGCCAATTGCTCGCCTGGGAAACATGCAGAGAAGTCCAAGATAGTGTTTTTTAGACTGGCTGCCACGAGCTGAATCGAATGCAGCCAAGAGCGAGCGTCTAGGACTTACGGTTCAGGAGTTATTCACAGAAACATGGTTCTGAACATGCTGCCAATTTCTCGCCTGGGAAACATGCAGAGAAGTCCAAGATAGTGTTTTTTAGACTGGCTGCCACGAGCTGAATCGAATGCAGCCAAGAGCGAGCGTCTAGGACTTACGGTTCAGGAGTTATTCACAGAAACATGGTTCTTTTACTGCCAGCCGCGAAAGCGAAAATAACCAAGATCGAGCGTCTAGGATTTACTTGTCAATAACTCGCCTGGGAAACATCCAGAGAAGTCAAACACAGTGCTCCTATACTAATTGCCAGGCGCTGAGACGAATGCCGCCAAGATCGAGCGTCTAGGACTTACGGTTCAAGAATTAGCTTTAGAAACATTTGCCTTAGGAACATGCAGAGAAGTCCAAGATAGTGTTTTTTAGACTGGCTGCCACGAGCTGAATCGAATGCAGCCAAGAGCGAGCGTCTAGGACTTACGGTTCAGGAGTTATTCACAGAAACATGGTTCTGAACATGCTGCCAATTTCTCGCCTGGGAAACATGCAGAGAAGTCCAAGATAGTGTTTTTTAGACTGGCTGCCACGAGCTGAATCGAATGCAGCCAAGAGCGAGCGTCTAGGACTTACGGTTCAGGAGTTATTCACAGAAACATGGTTCTGAACATGCTGCCAATTGCTCGCCTGGGAAACATGCAGAGAAGTCCAAGATAGTGTTTTTTAGACTGGCTGCCACGAGCTGAATCGAATGCAGCCAAGAGCGAGCGTCTAGGACTTACGGTTCAGGAGTTATTCACAGAAACATGGTTCTGAACATGCTGCCAATTTCTCGCCTGGGAAACATGCAGAGAAGTCCAAGATAGTGTTTTTTAGACTGGCTGCCACGAGCTGAATCGAATGCAGCCAAGAGCGAGCGTCTAGGACTTACGGTTCAGGAGTTATTCACAGAAACATGGTTCTGAACATGCTGCCAATTTCTCGCCTGGGAAACATGCAGAGAAGTCCAAGATAGTGTTTTTTAGACTGGCTGCCACGAGCTGAATCGAATGCAGCCAAGAGCGAGCGTCTAGGACTTACGGTTCAGGAGTTATTCACAGAAACATGGTTCTGAACATGCTGCCAATTGCTCGCCTGGGAAACATGCAGAGAAGTCCAAGATAGTGTTTTTTAGACTGGCTGCCACGAGCTGAATCGAATGCAGCCAAGAGCGAGCGTCTAGGACTTACGGTTCAGGAGTTATTCACAGAAACATGGTTCTTTTACTGCCAGCCGCGAAAGCGAAAATAACCAAGATCGAGCGTCTAGGATTTACTTGTCAATAACTCGCCTGGGAAACATCCAGAGAAGTCAAACACAGTGCTCCTATACTAATTGCCAGGCGCTGAGACGAATGCCGCCAAGATCGAGCGTCTAGGACTTACGGTTCAGGAGTTATTCACAGAAACATGGTTCTGAACATGCTGCCAATTTCTCGCCTGGGAAACATGCAGAGAAGTCCAAGATAGTGTTTTTTAGACTGGCTGCCACGAGCTGAATCGAATGCAGCCAAGAGCGAGCGTCTAGGACTTACGGTTCAGGAGTTATTCACAGAAACATGGTTCTGAACATGCTGCCAATTGCTCGCCTGGGAAACATGCAGAGAAGTCCAAGATAGTGTTTTTTAGACTGGCTGCCACGAGCTGAATCGAATGCAGCCAAGAGCGAGCGTCTAGGACTTACGGTTCAGGAGTTATTCACAGAAACATGGTTCTGAACATGCTGCCAATTTCTCGCCTGGGAAACATGCAGAGAAGTCCAAGATAGTGTTTTTTAGACTGGCTGCCACGAGCTGAATCGAATGCAGCCAAGAGCGAGCGTCTAGGACTTACGGTTCAGGAGTTATTCACAGAAACATGGTTCTGAACATGCTGCCAATTGCTCGCCTGGGAAACATGCAGAGAAGTCCAAGATAGTGTTTTTTAGACTGGCTGCCACGAGCTGAATCGAATGCAGCCAAGAGCGAGCGTCTAGGACTTACGGTTCAGGAGTTATTCACAGAAACATGGTTCTTTTACTGCCAGCCGCGAAAGCGAAAATAACCAAGATCGAGCGTCTAGGATTTACTTGTCAATAACTCGCCTGGGAAACATCCAGAGAAGTCAAACACAGTGCTCCTATACTAATTGCCAGGCGCTGAGACGAATGCCGCCAAGATCGAGCGTCTAGGACTTACGGTTCAGGAGTTATTCACAGAAACATGGTTCTGAACATGCTGCCAATTGCTCGCCTGGGAAACATGCAGAGAAGTCCAAGATAGTGTTTTTTAGACTGGCTGCCACGAGCTGAATCGAATGCAGCCAAGAGCGAGCGTCTAGGACTTACGGTTCAGGAGTTATTCACAGAAACATGGTTCTTTTACTGCCAGCCGCGAAAGCGAAAATAACCAAGATCGAGCGTCTAGGATTTACTTGTCAATAACTCGCCTGGGAAACATCCAGAGAAGTCAAACACAGTGCTCCTATACTAATTGCCAGGCGCTGAGACGAATGCCGCCAAGATCGAGCGTCTAGGACTTACGGTTCAGGAGTTATTCACAGAAACATGGTTCTGAACATGCTGCCAATTGCTCGCCTGGGAAACATGCAGAGAAGTCCAAGATAGTGTTTTTTAGACTGGCTGCCACGAGCTGAATCGAATGCAGCCAAGAGCGAGCGTCTAGGACTTACGGTTCAGGAGTTATTCACAGAAACATGGTTCTGAACATGCTGCCAATTGCTCGCCTGGGAAACATGCAGAGAAGTCCAAGATAGTGTTTTTTAGACTGGCTGCCACGAGCTGAATCGAATGCAGCCAAGAGCGAGCGTCTAGGACTTACGGTTCAGGAGTTATTCACAGAAACATGGTTCTGAACATGCTGCCAATTTCTCGCCTGGGAAACATGCAGAGAAGTCCAAGATAGTGTTTTTTAGACTGGCTGCCACGAGCTGAATCGAATGCAGCCAAGAGCGAGCGTCTAGGACTTACGGTTCAGGAGTTATTCACAGAAACATGGTTCTTTTACTGCCAGCCGCGAAAGCGAAAATAACCAAGATCGAGCGTCTAGGATTTACTTGTCAATAACTCGCCTGGGAAACATCCAGAGAAGTCAAACACAGTGCTCCTATACTAATTGCCAGGCGCTGAGACGAATGCCGCCAAGATCGAGCGTCTAGGACTTACGGTTCAGGAGTTATTCACAGAAACATGGTTCTGAACATGCTGCCAATTTCTCGCCTGGGAAACATGCAGAGAAGTCCAAGATAGTGTTTTTTAGACTGGCTGCCACGAGCTGAATCGAATGCAGCCAAGAGCGAGCGTCTAGGACTTACGGTTCAGGAGTTATTCACAGAAACATGGTTCTGAACATGCTGCCAATTGCTCGCCTGGGAAACATGCAGAGAAGTCCAAGATAGTGTTTTTTAGACTGGCTGCCACGAGCTGAATCGAATGCAGCCAAGAGCGAGCGTCTAGGACTTACGGTTCAGGAGTTATTCACAGAAACATGGTTCTGAACATGCTGCCAATTTCTCGCCTGGGAAACATGCAGAGAAGTCCAAGATAGTGTTTTTTAGACTGGCTGCCACGAGCTGAATCGAATGCAGCCAAGAGCGAGCGTCTAGGACTTACGGTTCAGGAGTTATTCACAGAAACATGGTTCTGAACATGCTGCCAATTGCTCGCCTGGGAAACATGCAGAGAAGTCCAAGATAGTGTTTTTTAGACTGGCTGCCACGAGCTGAATCGAATGCAGCCAAGAGCGAGCGTCTAGGACTTACGGTTCAGGAGTTATTCACAGAAACATGGTTCTTTTACTGCCAGCCGCGAAAGCGAAAATAACCAAGATCGAGCGTCTAGGATTTACTTGTCAATAACTCGCCTGGGAAACATCCAGAGAAGTCAAACACAGTGCTCCTATACTAATTGCCAGGCGCTGAGACGAATGCCGCCAAGATCGAGCGTCTAGGACTTACGGTTCAGGAGTTATTCACAGAAACATGGTTCTGAACATGCTGCCAATTGCTCGCCTGGGAAACATGCAGAGAAGTCCAAGATAGTGTTTTTTAGACTGGCTGCCACGAGCTGAATCGAATGCAGCCAAGAGCGAGCGTCTAGGACTTACGGTTCAGGAGTTATTCACAGAAACATGGTTCTTTTACTGCCAGCCGCGAAAGCGAAAATAACCAAGATCGAGCGTCTAGGATTTACTTGTCAATAACTCGCCTGGGAAACATCCAGAGAAGTCAAACACAGTGCTCCTATACTAATTGCCAGGCGCTGAGACGAATGCCGCCAAGATCGAGCGTCTAGGACTTACGGTTCAGGAGTTATTCACAGAAACATGGTTCTGAACATGCTGCCAATTGCTCGCCTGGGAAACATGCAGAGAAGTCCAAGATAGTGTTTTTTAGACTGGCTGCCACGAGCTGAATCGAATGCAGCCAAGAGCGAGCGTCTAGGACTTACGGTTCAGGAGTTATTCACAGAAACATGGTTCTGAACATGCTGCCAATTGCTCGCCTGGGAAACATGCAGAGAAGTCCAAGATAGTGTTTTTTAGACTGGCTGCCACGAGCTGAATCGAATGCAGCCAAGAGCGAGCGTCTAGGACTTACGGTTCAGGAGTTATTCACAGAAACATGGTTCTGAACATGCTGCCAATTTCTCGCCTGGGAAACATGCAGAGAAGTCCAAGATAGTGTTTTTTAGACTGGCTGCCACGAGCTGAATCGAATGCAGCCAAGAGCGAGCGTCTAGGACTTACGGTTCAGGAGTTATTCACAGAAACATGGTTCTGAACATGCTGCCAATTGCTCGCCTGGGAAACATGCAGAGAAGTCCAAGATAGTGTTTTTTAGACTGGCTGCCACGAGCTGAATCGAATGCAGCCAAGAGCGAGCGTCTAGGACTTACGGTTCAGGAGTTATTCACAGAAACATGGTTCTGAACATGCTGCCAATTGCTCGCCTGGGAAACATGCAGAGAAGTCCAAGATAGTGTTTTTTAGACTGGCTGCCACGAGCTGAATCGAATGCAGCCAAGAGCGAGCGTCTAGGACTTACGGTTCAGGAGTTATTCACAGAAACATGGTTCTTTTACTGCCAGCCGCGAAAGCGAAAATAACCAAGATCGAGCGTCTAGGATTTACTTGTCAATAACTCGCCTGGGAAACATCCAGAGAAGTCAAACACAGTGCTCCTATACTAATTGCCAGGCGCTGAGACGAATGCCGCCAAGATCGAGCGTCTAGGACTTACGGTTCAGGAGTTATTCACAGAAACATGGTTCTGAACATGCTGCCAATTTCTCGCCTGGGAAACATGCAGAGAAGTCCAAGATAGTGTTTTTTAGACTGGCTGCCACGAGCTGAATCGAATGCAGCCAAGAGCGAGCGTCTAGGACTTACGGTTCAGGAGTTATTCACAGAAACATGGTTCTTTTACTGCCAGCCGCGAAAGCGAAAATAACCAAGATCGAGCGTCTAGGATTTACTTGTCAATAACTCGCCTGGGAAACATCCAGAGAAGTCAAACACAGTGCTCCTATACTAATTGCCAGGCGCTGAGACGAATGCCGCCAAGATCGAGCGTCTAGGACTTACGGTTCAGGAGTTATTCACAGAAACATGGTTCTGAACATGCTGCCAATTGCTCGCCTGGGAAACATGCAGAGAAGTCCAAGATAGTGTTTTTTAGACTGGCTGCCACGAGCTGAATCGAATGCAGCCAAGAGCGAGCGTCTAGGACTTACGGTTCAGGAGTTATTCACAGAAACATGGTTCTGAACATGCTGCCAATTGCTCGCCTGGGAAACATGCAGAGAAGTCCAAGATAGTGTTTTTTAGACTGGCTGCCACGAGCTGAATCGAATGCAGCCAAGAGCGAGCGTCTAGGACTTACGGTTCAGGAGTTATTCACAGAAACATGGTTCTGAACATGCTGCCAATTTCTCGCCTGGGAAACATGCAGAGAAGTCCAAGATAGTGTTTTTTAGACTGGCTGCCACGAGCTGAATCGAATGCAGCCAAGAGCGAGCGTCTAGGACTTACGGTTCAGGAGTTATTCACAGAAACATGGTTCTGAACATGCTGCCAATTGCTCGCCTGGGAAACATGCAGAGAAGTCCAAGATAGTGTTTTTTAGACTGGCTGCCACGAGCTGAATCGAATGCAGCCAAGAGCGAGCGTCTAGGACTTACGGTTCAGGAGTTATTCACAGAAACATGGTTCTGAACATGCTGCCAATTGCTCGCCTGGGAAAC
Organism: Rhinoderma darwinii; assembly: GCF_050947455.1. NCBI lineage: Eukaryota > Metazoa > Chordata > Amphibia > Anura > Rhinodermatidae > Rhinoderma > Rhinoderma darwinii. The sequence goes on from NW_027462856.1 coordinate 7,930, forward strand.
ATGCAGAGAAGTCCAAGATAGTGTTTTTTAGACTGGCTGCCACGAGCTGAATCGAATGCAGCCAAGAGCGAGCGTCTAGGACTTACGGTTCAGGAGTTATTCACAGAAACATGGTTCTGAACATGCTGCCAATTTCTCGCCTGGGAAACATGCAGAGAAGTCCAAGATAGTGTTTTTTAGACTGGCTGCCACGAGCTGAATCGAATGCAGCCAAGAGCGAGCGTCTAGGACTTACGGTTCAGGAGTTATTCACAGAAACATGGTTCTTTTACTGCCAGCCGCGAAAGCGAAAATAACCAAGATCGAGCGTCTAGGATTTACTTGTCAATAACTCGCCTGGGAAACATCCAGAGAAGTCAAGCACAGTGCTCCTATACTAATTGCCAGGCGCTGAGACGAATGCCGCCAAGATCGAGCGTCTAGGACTTACGGTTCAGGAGTTATTCACAGAAACATGGTTCTGAACATGCTGCCAATTTCTCGTCTGGGAAACATGCAGAGAAGTCCAAGATAGTGTTTTTTAGACTGGCTGCCACGAGCTGAATCGAATGCAGCCAAGAGCGAGCGTCTAGGACTTACGGTTCAGGAGTTATTCACAGAAACATGGTTCTTTTACTGCCAGCCGCGAAAGCGAAAATAACCAAGATCGAGCGTCTAGGATTTACTTGTCAATAACTCGCCTGGGAAACATCCAGAGAAGTCAAACACAGTGCTCCTATACTAATTGCCAGGCGCTGAGACGAATGCCGCCAAGATCGAGCGTCTAGGACTTACGGTTCAGGAGTTATTCACAGAAACATGGTTCTGAACATGCTGCCAATTTCTCGCCTGGGAAACATGCAGAGAAGTCCAAGATAGTGTTTTTTAGACTGGCTGCCACGAGCTGAATCGAATGCAGCCAAGAGCGAGCGTCTAGGACTTACGGTTCAGGAGTTATTCACAGAAACATGGTTCTGAACATGCTGCCAATTTCTCGCCTGGGAAACATGCAGAGAAGTCCAAGATAGTGTTTTTTAGACTGGCTGCCACGAGCTGAATCGAATGCAGCCAAGAGCGAGCGTCTAGGACTTACGGTTCAGGAGTTATTCACAGAAACATGGTTCTGAACATGCTGCCAATTGCTCGCCTGGGAAACATGCAGAGAAGTCCAAGATAGTGTTTTTTAGACTGGCTGCCACGAGCTGAATCGAATGCAGCCAAGAGCGAGCGTCTAGGACTTACGGTTCAGGAGTTATTCACAGAAACATGGTTCTTTTACTGCCAGCCGCGAAAGCGAAAATAACCAAGATCGAGCGTCTAGGATTTACTTGTCAATAACTCGCCTGGGAAACATCCAGAGAAGTCAAACACAGTGCTCCTATACTAATTGCCAGGCGCTGAGACGAATGCCGCCAAGATCGAGCGTCTAGGACTTACGGTTCAGGAGTTATTCACAGAAACATGGTTCTGAACATGCTGCCAATTTCTCGCCTGGGAAACATGCAGAGAAGTCCAAGATAGTGTTTTTTAGACTGGCTGCCACGAGCTGAATCGAATGCAGCCAAGAGCGAGCGTCTAGGACTTACGGTTCAGGAGTTATTCACAGAAACATGGTTCTTTTACTGCCAGCCGCGAAAGCGAAAATAACCAAGATCGAGCGTCTAGGATTTACTTGTCAATAACTCGCCTGGGAAACATCCAGAGAAGTCAAACACAGTGCTCCTATACTAATTGCCAGGCGCTGAGACGAATGCCGCCAAGATCGAGCGTCTAGGACTTACGGTTCAGGAGTTATTCACAGAAACATGGTTCTGAACATGCTGCCAATTTCTCGCCTGGGAAACATGCAGAGAAGTCCAAGATAGTGTTTTTTAGACTGGCTGCCACGAGCTGAATCGAATGCAGCCAAGAGCGAGCGTCTAGGACTTACGGTTCAGGAGTTATTCACAGAAACATGGTTCTGAACATGCTGCCAATTGCTCGCCTGGGAAACATGCAGAGAAGTCCAAGATAGTGTTTTTTAGACTGGCTGCCACGAGCTGAATCGAATGCAGCCAAGAGCGAGCGTCTAGGACTTACGGTTCAGGAGTTATTCACAGAAACATGGTTCTGAACATGCTGCCAATTTCTCGCCTGGGAAACATGCAGAGAAGTCCAAGATAGTGTTTTTTAGACTGGCTGCCACGAGCTGAATCGAATGCAGCCAAGAGCGAGCGTCTAGGACTTACGGTTCAGGAGTTATTCACAGAAACATGGTTCTGAACATGCTGCCAATTTCTCGCCTGGGAAACATGCAGAGAAGTCCAAGATAGTGTTTTTTAGACTGGCTGCCACGAGCTGAATCGAATGCAGCCAAGAGCGAGCGTCTAGGACTTACGGTTCAGGAGTTATTCACAGAAACATGGTTCTGAACATGCTGCCAATTTCTCGCCTGGGAAACATGCAGAGAAGTCCAAGATAGTGTTTTTTAGACTGGCTGCCACGAGCTGAATCGAATGCAGCCAAGAGCGAGCGTCTAGGACTTACGGTTCAGGAGTTATTCACAGAAACATGGTTCTTTTACTGCCAGCCGCGAAAGCGAAAATAACCAAGATCGAGCGTCTAGGATTTACTTGTCAATAACTCGCCTGGGAAACATCCAGAGAAGTCAAACACAGTGCTCCTATACTAATTGCCAGGCGCTGAGACGAATGCCGCCAAGATCGAGCGTCTAGGACTTACGGTTCAGGAGTTATTCACAGAAACATGGTTCTGAACATGCTGCCAATTTCTCGCCTGGGAAACATGCAGAGAAGTCCAAGATAGTGTTTTTTAGACTGGCTGCCACGAGCTGAATCGAATGCAGCCAAGAGCGAGCGTCTAGGACTTACGGTTCAGGAGTTATTCACAGAAACATGGTTCTGAACATGCTGCCAATTGCTCGCCTGGGAAACATGCAGAGAAGTCCAAGATAGTGTTTTTTAGACTGGCTGCCACGAGCTGAATCGAATACAGCCAAGAGCGAGCGTCTAGGACTTACGGTTCAGGAGTTATTCACAGAAACATGGTTCTGAACATGCTGCCAATTTCTCGCCTGGGAAACATGCAGAGAAGTCCAAGATAGTGTTTTTTAGACTGGCTGCCACGAGCTGAATCGAATGCAGCCAAGAGCGAGCGTCTAGGACTTACGGTTCAGGAGTTATTCACAGAAACATGGTTCTGAACATGCTGCCAATTGCTCGCCTGGGAAACATGCAGAGAAGTCCAAGATAGTGTTTTTTAGACTGGCTGCCACGAGCTGAATCGAATGCAGCCAAGAGCGAGCGTCTAGGACTTACGGTTCAGGAGTTATTCACAGAAACATGGTTCTGAACATGCTGCCAATTGCTCGCCTGGGAAACATGCAGAGAAGTCCAAGATAGTGTTTTTTAGACTGGCTGCCACGAGCTGAATCGAATGCAGCCAAGAGCGAGCGTCTAGGACTTACGGTTCAGGAGTTATTCACAGAAACATGGTTCTTTTACTGCCAGCCGCGAAAGCGAAAATAACCAAGATCGAGCGTCTAGGATTTACTTGTCAATAACTCGCCTGGGAAACATCCAGAGAAGTCAAACACAGTGCTCCTATACTAATTGCCAGGCGCTGAGACGAATGCCGCCAAGATCGAGCGTCTAGGACTTACGGTTCAGGAGTTATTCACAGAAACATGGTTCTGAACATGCTGCCAATTTCTCGCCTGGGAAACATGCAGAGAAGTCCAAGATAGTGTTTTTTAGACTGGCTGCCACGAGCTGAATCGAATGCAGCCAAGAGCGAGCGTCTAGGACTTACGGTTCAGGAGTTATTCACAGAAACATGGTTCTTTTACTGCCAGCCGCGAAAGCGAAAATAACCAAGATCGAGCGTCTAGGATTTACTTGTCAATAACTCGCCTGGGAAACATCCAGAGAAGTCAAACACAGTGCTACTATACTAATTGCCAGGCGCTGAGACGAATGCCGCCAAGATCGAGCGTCTAGGACTTACGGTTCAGGAGTTATTCACAGAAACATGGTTCTGAACATGCTGCCAATTGCTCGCCTGGGAAACATGCAGAGAAGTACAAGATAGTGTTTTTTAGACTGGCTGCCACGAGCTGAATCGAATGCAGCCAAGAGCGAGCGTCTAGGACTTACGGTTCAGGAGTTATTCACAGAAACATGGTTCTGAACATGCTGCCAATTGCTCGCCTGGGAAACATGCAGAGAAGTCCAAGATAGTGTTTTTTAGACTGGCTGCCACGAGCTGAATCGAATGCAGCCAAGAGCGAGCGTCTAGGACTTACGGTTCAGGAGTTATTCACAGAAACATGGTTCTGAACATGCTGCCAATTTCTCGCCTGGGAAACATGCAGAGAAGTCCAAGATAGTGTTTTTTAGACTGGCTGCCACGAGCTGAATCGAATGCAGCCAAGAGCGAGCGTCTAGGACTTACGGTTCAGGAGTTATTCACAGAAACATGGTTCTGAACATGCTGCCAATTTCTCGCCTGGGAAACATGCAGAGAAGTCCAAGATAGTGTTTTTTAGACTGGCTGCCACGAGCTGAATCGAATGCAGCCAAGAGCGAGCGTCTAGGACTTACGGTTCAGGAGTTATTCACAGAAACATGGTTCTGAACATGCTGCCAATTTCTCGCCTGGGAAACATGCAGAGAAGTCCAAGATAGTGTTTTTTAGACTGGCTGCCACGAGCTGAATCGAATGCAGCCAAGAGCGAGCGTCTAGGACTTACGGTTCAGGAGTTATTCACAGAAACATGGTTCTTTTACTGCCAGCCGCGAAAGCGAAAATAACCAAGATCGAGCGTCTAGGATTTACTTGTCAATAACTCGCCTGGGAAACATCCAGAGAAGTCAAACACAGTGCTCCTATACTAATTGCCAGGCGCTGAGACGAATGCCGCCAAGATCGAGCGTCTAGGACTTACGGTTCAGGAGTTATTCACAGAAACATGGTTCTGAACATGCTGCCAATTTCTCGCCTGGGAAACATGCAGAGAAGTCCAAGATAGTGTTTTTTAGACTGGCTGCCACGAGCTGAATCGAATGCAGCCAAGAGCGAGCGTCTAGGACTTACGGTTCAGGAGTTATTCACAGAAACATGGTTCTTTTACTGCCAGCCGCGAAAGCGAAAATAACCAAGATCGAGCGTCTAGGATTTACTTGTCAATAACTCGCCTGGGAAACATCCAGAGAAGTCAAACACAGTGCTCCTATACTAATTGCCAGGCGCTGAGACGAATGCCGCCAAGATCGAGCGTCTAGGACTTACGGTTCAGGAGTTATTCACAGAAACATGGTTCTGAACATGCTGCCAATTTCTCGACTGGGAAACATGCAGAGAAGTCCAAGATAGTGTTTTTTAGACTGGCTGCCACGAGCTGAATCGAATGCAGCCAAGAGCGAGCGTCTAGGACTTACGGTTCAGGAGTTATTCACAGAAACATGGTTCTTTTACTGCCAGCCGCGAAAGCGAAAATAACCAAGATCGAGCGTCTAGGATTTACTTGTCAATAACTCGCCTGGGAAACATCCAGAGAAGTCAAACACAGTGCTCCTATACTAATTGCCAGGCGCTGAGACGAATGCCGCCAAGATCGAGCGTCTAGGACTTACGGTTCAAGAATTAGCTTTAGAAACATTTGCCTTAGGAACATGCAGAGAAGTCCAAGATAGTGTTTTTTAGACTGGCTGCCACGAGCTGAATCGAATGCAGCCAAGAGCGAGCGTCTAGGACTTACGGTTCAGGAGTTATTCACAGAAACATGGTTCTGAACATGCTGCCAATTTCTCGCCTGGGAAACATGCAGAGAAGTCCAAGATAGTGTTTTTTAGACTGGCTGCCACGAGCTGAATCGAATGCAGCCAAGAGCGAGCGTCTAGGACTTACGGTTCAGGAGTTATTCACAGAAACATGGTTCTGAACATGCTGCCAATTTCTCGCCTGGGAAACATGCAGAGAAGTCCAAGATAGTGTTTTTTAGACTGGCTGCCACGAGCTGAATCGAATGCAGCCAAGAGCGAGCGTCTAGGACTTACGGTTCAGGAGTTATTCACAGAAACATGGTTCTGAACATGCTGCCAATTTCTCGCCTGGGAAACATGCAGAGAAGTCCAAGATAGTGTTTTTTAGACTGGCTGCCACGAGCTGAATCGAATGCAGCCAAGAGCGAGCGTCTAGGACTTACGGTTCAGGAGTTATTCACAGAAACATGGTTCTGAACATGCTGCCAATTTCTCGCCTGGGAAACATGCAGAGAAGTCCAAGATAGTGTTTTTTAGACTGGCTGCCACGAGCTGAATCGAATGCAGCCAAGAGCGAGCGTCTAGGACTTACGGTTCAGGAGTTATTCACAGAAACATGGTTCTTTTACTGCCAGCCGCGAAAGCGAAAATAACCAAGATCGAGCGTCTAGGATTTACTTGTCAATAACTCGCCTGGGAAACATCCAGAGAAGTCAAACACAGTGCTCCTATACTAATTGCCAGGCGCTGAGACGAATGCCGCCAAGATCGAGCGTCTAGGACTTACGGTTCAGGAGTTATTCACAGAAACATGGTTCTGAACATGCTGCCAATTTCTCGCCTGGGAAACATGCAGAGAAGTCCAAGATAGTGTTTTTTAGACTGGCTGCCACGAGCTGAATCGAATGCAGCCAAGAGCGAGCGTCTAGGACTTACGGTTCAGGAGTTATTCACAGAAACATGGTTCTTTTACTGCCAGCCGCGAAAGCGAAAATAACCAAGATCGAGCGTCTAGGATTTACTTGTCAATAACTCGCCTGGGAAACATCCAGAGAAGTCAAACACAGTGCTCCTATACTAATTGCCAGGCGCTGAGACGAATGCCGCCAAGATCGAGCGTCTAGGACTTACGGTTCAAGAATTAGCTTTAGAAACATTTGCCTTAGGAACATGCAGAGAAGTCCAAGATAGTGTTTTTTAGACTGGCTGCCACGAGCTGAATCGAATGCAGCCAAGAGCGAGCGTCTGTGACTTACGGTTCAGGAGTTATTCACAGAAACATGGTTCTGAACATGCTGCCAATTGCTCGCCTGGGAAACATGCAGAGAAGTCCAAGATAGTGTTTTTTAGACTGGCTGCCACGAGCTGAATCGAATGCAGCCAAGAGCGAGCGTCTAGGACTTACGGTTCAGGAGTTATTCACAGAAACATGGTTCTGAACATGCTGCCAATTGCTCGCCTGGGAAACATGCAGAGAAGTCCAAGATAGTGTTTTTTAGACTGGCTGCCACGAGCTGAATCGAATGCAGCCAAGAGCGAGCGTCTAGGACTTACGGTTCAGGAGTTATTCACAGAAACATGGTTCTGAACATGCTGCCAATTGCTCGCCTGGGAAACATGCAGAGAAGTCCAAGATAGTGTTTTTTAGACTGGCTGCCACGAGCTGAATCGAATGCAGCCAAGAGCGAGCGTCTAGGACTTACGGTTCAGGAGTTATTCACAGAAACATGGTTCTTTTACTGCCAGCCGCGAAAGCGAAAATAACCAAGATCGAGCGTCTAGGATTTACTTGTCAATAACTCGCCTGGGAAACATCCAGAGAAGTCAAACACAGTGCTCCTATACTAATTGCCAGGCGCTGAGACGAATGCCGCCAAGATCGAGCGTCTAGGACTTACGGTTCAGGAGTTATTCACAGAAACATGGTTCTGAACATGCTGCCAATTTCTCGCCTGGGAAACATGCAGAGAAGTCCAAGATAGTGTTTTTTAGACTGGCTGCCACGAGCTGAATCGAATGCAGCCAAGAGCGAGCGTCTAGGACTTACGGTTCAGGAGTTATTCACAGAAACATGGTTCTGAACATGCTGCCAATTTCTCGCCTGGGAAACATGCAGAGAAGTCCAAGATAGTGTTTTTTAGACTGGCTGCCACGAGCTGAATCGAATGCAGCCAAGAGCGAGCGTCTAGGACTTACGGTTCAGGAGTTATTCACAGAAACATGGTTCTGAACATGCTGCCAATTGCTCGCCTGGGAAACATGCAGAGAAGTCCAAGATAGTGTTTTTTAGACTGGCTGCCACGAGCTGAATCGAATGCAGCCAAGAGCGAGCGTCTAGGACTTACGGTTCAGGAGTTATTCACAGAAACATGGTTCTTTTACTGCCAGCCGCGAAAGCGAAAATAACCAAGATCGAGCGTCTAGGATTTACTTGTCAATAACTCGCCTGGGAAACATCCAGAGAAGTCAAACACAGTGCTCCTATACTAATTGCCAGGCGCTGAGACGAATGCCGCCAAGATCGAGCGTCTAGGACTTACGGTTCAGGAGTTATTCACAGAAACATGGTTCTGAACATGCTGCCAATTTCTCGCCTGGGAAACATGCAGAGAAGTCCAAGATAGTGTTTTTTAGACTGGCTGCCACGAGCTGAATCGAATGCAGCCAAGAGCGAGCGTCTAGGACTTACGGTTCAGGAGTTATTCACAGAAACATGGTTCTTTTACTGCCAGCCGCGAAAGCGAAAATAACCAAGATCGAGCGTCTAGGATTTACTTGTCAATAACTCGCCTGGGAAACATCCAGAGAAGTCAAACACAGTGCTCCTATACTAATTGCCAGGCGCTGAGACGAATGCCGCCAAGATCGAGCGTCTAGGACTTACGGTTCAGGAGTTATTCACAGAAACATGGTTCTGAACATGCTGCCAATTTCTCGCCTGGGAAACATGCAGAGAAGTCCAAGATAGTGTTTTTTAGACTGGCTGCCACGAGCTGAATCGAATGCAGCCAAGAGCGAGCGTCTAGGACTTACGGTTCAGGAGTTATTCACAGAAACATGGTTCTGAACATGCTGCCAATTGCTCGCCTGGGAAACATGCAGAGAAGTCCAAGATAGTGTTTTTTAGACTGGCTGCCACGAGCTGAATCGAATGCAGCCAAGAGCGAGCGTCTAGGACTTACGGTTCAGGAGTTATTCACAGAAACATGGTTCTGAACATGCTGCCAATTGCTCGCCTGGGAAACATGCAGAGAAGTCCAAGATAGTGTTTTTTAGACTGGCTGCCACGAGCTGAATCGAATGCAGCCAAGAGCGAGCGTCTAGGACTTACGGTTCAGGAGTTATTCACAGAAACATGGTTCTGAACATGCTGCCAATTTCTCGCCTGGGAAACATGCAGAGAAGTCCAAGATAGTGTTTTTTAGACTGGCTGCCACGAGCTGAATCGAATGCAGCCAAGAGCGAGCGTCTAGGACTTACGGTTCAGGAGTTATTCACAGAAACATGGTTCTTTTACTGCCAGCCGCGAAAGCGAAAATAACCAAGATCGAGCGTCTAGGATTTACTTGTCAATAACTCGCCTGGGAAACATCCAGAGAAGTCAAACACAGTGCTCCTATACTAATTGCCAGGCGCTGAGACGAATGCCGCCAAGATCGAGCGTCTAGGACTTACGGTTCAAGAATTAGCTTTAGAAACATTTGCCTTAGGAACATGCAGAGAAGTCCAAGATAGTGTTTTTTAGACTGGCTGCCACGAGCTGAATCGAATGCAGCCAAGAGCGAGCGTCTAGGACTTACGGTTCAGGAGTTATTCACAGAAACATGGTTCTGAACATGCTGCCAATTTCTCGCCTGGGAAACATGCAGAGAAGTCCAAGATAGTGTTTTTTAGACTGGCTGCCACGAGCTGAATCGAATGCAGCCAAGAGCGAGCGTCTAGGACTTACGGTTCAGGAGTTATTCACAGAAACATGGTTCTGAACATGCTGCCAATTGCTCGCCTGGGAAACATGCAGAGAAGTCCAAGATAGTGTTTTTTAGACTGGCTGCCACGAGCTGAATCGAATGCAGCCAAGAGCGAGCGTCTAGGACTTACGGTTCAGGAGTTATTCACAGAAACATGGTTCTGAACATGCTGCCAATTTCTCGCCTGGGAAACATGCAGAGAAGTCCAAGATAGTGTTTTTTAGACTGGCTGCCACGAGCTGAATCGAATGCAGCCAAGAGCGAGCGTCTAGGACTTACGGTTCAGGAGTTATTCACAGAAACATGGTTCTGAACATGCTGCCAATTTCTCGCCTGGGAAACATGCAGAGAAGTCCAAGATAGTGTTTTTTAGACTGGCTGCCACGAGCTGAATCGAATGCAGCCAAGAGCGAGCGTCTAGGACTTACGGTTCAGGAGTTATTCACAGAAACATGGTTCTGAACATGCTGCCAATTTCTCGCCTGGGAAACATGCAGAGAAGTCCAAGATAGTGTTTTTTAGACTGGCTGCCACGAGCTGAATCGAATGCAGCCAAGAGCGAGCGTCTAGGACTTACGGTTCAGGAGTTATTCACAGAAACATGGTTCTTTTACTGCCAGCCGCGAAAGCGAAAATAACCAAGATCGAGCGTCTAGGATTTACTTGTCAATAACTCGCCTGGGAAACATCCAGAGAAGTCAAACACAGTGCTCCTATACTAATTGCCAGGCGCTGAGACGAATGCCGCCAAGATCGAGCGTCTAGGACTTACGGTTCAGGAGTTATTCACAGAAACATGGTTCTGAACATGCTGCCAATTTCTCGCCTGGGAAACATGCAGAGAAGTCCAAGATAGTGTTTTTTAGACTGGCTGCCACGAGCTGAATCGAATGCAGCCAAGAGCGAGCGTCTAGGACTTACGGTTCAGGAGTTATTCACAGAAACATGGTTCTGAACATGCTGCCAATTGCTCGCCTGGGAAACATGCAGAGAAGTCCAAGATAGTGTTTTTTAGACTGGCTGCCACGAGCTGAATCGAATGCAGCCAAGAGCGAGCGTCTAGGACTTACGGTTCAGGAGTTATTCACAGAAACATGGTTCTTTTACTGCCAGCCGCGAAAGCGAAAATAACCAAGATCGAGCGTCTAGGATTTACTTGTCAATAACTCGCCTGGGAAACATCCAGAGAAGTCAAACACAGTGCTCCTATACTAATTGCCAGGCGCTGAGACGAATGCCGCCAAGATCGAGCGTCTAGGACTTACGGTTCAGGAGTTATTCACAGAAACATGGTTCTGAACATGCTGCCAATTTCTCGCCTGGGAAACATGCAGAGAAGTCCAAGATAGTGTTTTTTAGACTGGCTGCCACGAGCTGAATCGAATGCAGCCAAGAGCGAGCGTCTAGGACTTACGGTTCAGGAGTTATTCACAGAAACATGGTTCTTTTACTGCCAGCCGCGAAAGCGAAAATAACCAAGATCGAGCGTCTAGGATTTACTTGTCAATAACTCGCCTGGGAAACATCCAGAGAAGTCAAACACAGTGCTCCTATACTAATTGCCAGGCGCTGAGACGAATGCCGCCAAGATCGAGCGTCTAGGACTTACGGTTCAGGAGTTATTCACAGAAACATGGTTCTGAACATGCTGCCAATTTCTCGCCTGGGAAACATGCAGAGAAGTCCAAGATAGTGTTTTTTAGACTGGCTGCCACGAGCTGAATCGAATGCAGCCAAGAGCGAGCGTCTAGGACTTACGGTTCAGGAGTTATTCACAGAAACATGGTTCTGAACATGCTGCCAATTGCTCGCCTGGGAAACATGCAGAGAAGTCCAAGATAGTGTTTTTTAGACTGGCTGCCACGAGCTGAATCGAATGCAGCCAAGAGCGAGCGTCTAGGACTTACGGTTCAGGAGTTATTCACAGAAACATGGTTCTGAACATGCTGCCAATTTCTCGCCTGGGAAACATGCAGAGAAGTCCAAGATAGTGTTTTTTAGACTGGCTGCCACGAGCTGAATCGAATGCAGCCAAGAGCGAGCGTCTAGGACTTACGGTTCAGGAGTTATTCACAGAAACATGGTTCTTTTACTGCCAGCCGCGAAAGCGAAAATAACCAAGATCGAGCGTCTAGGATTTACTTGTCAATAACTCGCCTGGGAAACATCCAGAGAAGTCAAACACAGTGCTCCTATACTAATTGCCAGGCGCTGAGACGAATGCCGCCAAGATCGAGCGTCTAGGACTTACGGTTCAGGAGTTATTCACAGAAACATGGTTCTGAACATGCTGCCAATTTCTCGCCTGGGAAACATGCAGAGAAGTCCAAGATAGTGTTTTTTAGACTGGCTGCCACGAGCTGAATCGAATGCAGCCAAGAGCGAGCGTCTAGGACTTACGGTTCAGGAGTTATTCACAGAAACATGGTTCTGAACATGCTGCCAATTTCTCGCCTGGGAAACATGCAGAGAAGTCCAAGATAGTGTTTTTTAGACTGGCTGCCACGAGCTGAATCGAATGCAGCCAAGAGCGAGCGTCTAGGACTTACGGTTCAGGAGTTATTCACAGAAACATGGTTCTGAACATGCTGCCAATTGCTCGCCTGGGAAACATGCAGAGAAGTCCAAGATAGTGTTTTTTAGACTGGCTGCCACGAGCTGAATCGAATGCAGCCAAGAGCGAGCGTCTAGGACTTACGGTTCAGGAGTTATTCACAGAAACATGGTTCTTTTACTGCCAGCCGCGAAAGCGAAAATAACCAAGATCGAGCGTCTAGGATTTACTTGTCAATAACTCGCCTGGGAAACATCCAGAGAAGTCAAACACAGTGCTCCTATACTAATTGCCAGGCGCTGAGACGAATGCCGCCAAGATCGAGCGTCTAGGACTTACGGTTCAGGAGTTATTCACAGAAACATGGTTCTGAACATGCTGCCAATTTCTCGCCTGGGAAACATGCAGAGAAGTCCAAGATAGTGTTTTTTAGACTGGCTGCCACGAGCTGAATCGAATGCAGCCAAGAGCGAGCGTCTAGGACTTACGGTTCAGGAGTTATTCACAGAAACATGGTTCTTTTACTGCCAGCCGCGAAAGCGAAAATAACCAAGATCGAGCGTCTAGGATTTACTTGTCAATAACTCGCCTGGGAAACATCCAGAGAAGTCAAACACAGTGCTCCTATACTAATTGCCAGGCGCTGAGACGAATGCCGCCAAGATCGAGCGTCTAGGACTTACGGTTCAGGAGTTATTCACAGAAACATGGTTCTGAACATGCTGCCAATTTCTCGCCTGGGAAACATGCAGAGAAGTCCAAGATAGTGTTTTTTAGACTGGCTGCCACGAGCTGAATCGAATGCAGCCAAGAGCGAGCGTCTAGGACTTACGGTTCAGGAGTTATTCACAGAAACATGGTTCTGAACATGCTGCCAATTGCTCGCCTGGGAAACATGCAGAGAAGTCCAAGATAGTGTTTTTTAGACTGGCTGCCACGAGCTGAATCGAATGCAGCCAAGAGCGAGCGTCTAGGACTTACGGTTCAGGAGTTATTCACAGAAACATGGTTCTGAACATGCTGCCAATTTCTCGCCTGGGAAACATGCAGAGAAGTCCAAGATAGTGTTTTTTAGACTGGCTGCCACGAGCTGAATCGAATGCAGCCAAGAGCGAGCGTCTAGGACTTACGGTTCAGGAGTTATTCACAGAAACATGGTTCTGAACATGCTGCCAATTTCTCGCCTGGGAAACATGCAGAGAAGTCCAAGATAGTGTTTTTTAGACTGGCTGCCACGAGCTGAATCGAATGCAGCCAAGAGCGAGCGTCTAGGACTTACGGTTCAGGAGTTATTCACAGAAACATGGTTCTGAACATGCTGCCAATTTCTCGCCTGGGAAACATGCAGAGAAGTCCAAGATAGTGTTTTTTAGACTGGCTGCCACGAGCTGAAACGAATGCAGCCAAGAGCGAGCGTCTGTGACTTACGGTTCAAGAGTTATTCACAGAAACATGGTTCTGAACTTTGCTGCCAGCCGCGAAAGCGAAAATAACCAAGATCGAGCGTCTAGGATTTACTTGTCAATAGCTCGCCTGGGAAACATCCAGAGAAGTCAAAGACAGTGCTTCTATACTAATTGCCAGGCGCTGAGACGAATGCCGCCAAGATCTAGCGTCTATGACTTACGGTTCAAGAATTAGCCTCAGAAACAGTGGGAAACAGTGCTTCTATACTAATTGCCAGGCGCTGAGACGAATGCCGCCAAGATCGAGCGTCTATGACTTACGGTTCAAGAATTAGCCTCAGAAACAGTGGTTCTGAACATGCTGCCAATAGCTCGCCTGGGAAACATCCAGAGAAGTCCAAGATAGTGTTTTTTAGACTGGCTGCCACGAGCTGAAACGAATGCAGCCAAGAGCGAGCGTCTGTGACTTACGGTTCAAGAGTTATTCACAGAAACATGGTTCTGAACTTTGCTGCCAGCCGCGAAAGCGAAAATAACCAAGATCGAGCGTCTAGGATTTACT